>NW_013742696.1:0-4363 GCF_000517525.1 Limulus polyphemus
CCGTGGTGATTTTTTATTACAATCAGATGACAAAGGTAAGAAATAAAAATTCTGTTGTGCATGCCAGGAATTGAACCTGGGACCTTCCGCGTGTTAGGCTGATGTGATAGCCACTACGCCACAAACACTTGTTTTAAATATTTTAGACATAGATTATGACGTAGTTTTGGGAAGGTTCTTATTAGAATTAATATAGTTACCAGAACCTACTTGGATAAAAAGAAAAGTGAAAAACTACAGGCAGTATCCACTCTTTCCCATGATTACACTTTAACACATAAAACCACTTTTCATAAAAAGAAATTCCTAAAATCTCAACAAAAACCTGTATCTGTTCAATCCACTAAAGTTGAGGATCCTTCTAAAAACTCCAGTTCCTCTAGTTCGAAATCTTTTGACAGTCAGGATAAAACTTCTTTAAAACAATCAATGCCTGTCTGCTCTTTTTGTAAAAAAAAAAATGGTCATGTTATGCCCGATTGTTGATCTTTGAAAAAGAAAATGAGGCAGCACCCACTGCGTTTGTGTCCACGTATGGACGTAGTTTCACCAGATCACCCAATGTTGTTGATTTGGCCACTGATATAAAGGCTGATGTAATCAGGGAAGAATTTAGACCTTTTGTGTCTGTGAGTTCTGTGTCATTGACAAATGACATTGGCAATCCCATACCCATACGTATTCTACGTGATACTGGGGCGACTCAACCATTGTTGTTAGAAGATATATAGATTCGATTTGTGCCAGTGGTGAGTCTGTTATTGCTCAGAGTTTCGAGGGTGGCTTTGTTAATGTTCCTTTTCATAACATTTATTTAGCATCAGACCTAGTTTCGGGACCAGTTGTGGTTGGAGTAAGATCTACTCTGCCAATTAAGGGTGTATCATTATAGTTGGGAAACGATTTGACTGGGGGAAAAATTTTTGCCGAACCTAAAATCACTGTTTTATCTACGGATGATGATGTTGTTGAGGAGAATTCCGATGTGTTTCCCTCATGTGCTGTGACTCGAGTTCAGGCTAAGAAATTAAGCCAAAAACAAATGATAGACATGGATTCAAATAACAATATTATAGATTTGTCTCAGACATTTTTTGGATCCGAAAAGGATCTTGTTGATAACTTTCCTACCGATGATTCTTCACTGAGGGATCTGATTCACCTAGTGAAGTTTCATTTACTAAAAGTAAACTGATCACTGAGCAAGAAAAAGACCTGCAGATTTCTTCACTATTTAAATATGAGCTCCCAAAAAGATGAACTGGAGAAAGTTACAAATGGTTATTTTTTCGAAAATGGTGTGCTTACGAGGAAATGGAGACCACCAGATGTGTCAGCTTCAGAGGATTGGGCTAGTCTTTACCAAATCGCTCTGAAATATTAAAAGTTGCCCATTAACTCCCTATGGGAGGTCATTTAGGTGTCAACAAGACATATGACAAAATGCCAATTGATTTAGGTCGACGTGATAACAATAACTTGAAATAAAGTTAGTGAAAATGTTCTTACAGTGTTCATTCTTTAATCTTAATTTAAAATAATATTTTCTTTTAGGTATTTATTAATGAAGCATTAAATAATGCTATCAATCACTAGAGTGGTGAAAATAACAGCCGATAATTTATTTTGCTAACTGGGAAAAGAGAAACCTAAGACTGAAATATGTAATATTGCAACAAGATTTAAGTTTGATTTAATGCACAACGTCTTAAATGGGCACTATCCACTTAGTGTATCAAAACCTTGTAGCTTTGCGCTTAAAAACAAAAACCAGCAGGATATATCACATATTTTTAGTTCAACTCCCAGTACTCTATGAAATAATACCTATGAATTCTAATTAACTTATAGTGCATATACTATATAACTGATAATTCTCCTCAGTTTAGAAACAAAATTAGAGAACTTGTTTTTACCAGTGCTTGTGGTGTAGCGATCATCACATTCGCTTTACACGCGAAAGTGCCCAGGTTCAATCCCTGGCAGGCACAAATTATTTTTAGATTAGCGCGATCAGTTGTCTTAGAGTGCAAATGTGTTTTTTGGTCAGCTCTTATTTCATGTTTAGTTAGTGACTTGCTTTTTTTTGTTTCATCGCGTGGTGTAGGTTGTGTTTTGTGGAACTTTTATTAAGTTTATTGAAGTTAAAGCTGATGAAAGCCTTATCTCTAAGTTGCATACAGAGGTCTCAGTGGAGAACTATTTGATTGTGGAGGTGGATCGTGGTGTTCTTCTTGGACCTGCTACCTCAGATGACGAGATTATTCGATCACGCTCTTTGTCTACTGTTGCTTCCACGTCGTATTGGAATTAATATTATTAAATTGAGGTAAGTTGATATTGTGGTGTTATACTTACAGACTTTGTCAGTGCACATTGATCCATAGCATTACTACAATAATAAACAATCCCTAATTTGTAAAAAAAGTAACAACTCTGACATATTTAAAGATTGGCAAATTAATATCTTCTTTGAATTCTGATTAACATCTTCTCTTCTATATTTAGAGCAACTTTCTCTGAAGGAGGAATGACTATCGTCCAGGCTATACCAGGCTCGATCCCTGATATGCAAAGTTTCTTTAGGCTTCGGAAGTATAGATTCATTGATTTATAAGGCTTCGAAAAACGTTCCTTTTGAAAACTGAGAAAAGATCAGTTACTAAAAATAGTCTAGGATTATGTATTTCATTCCTTCTCTTAATCAGCACGTTACATGTGAAAGTCAAATTTAATCAATACACACTAAACTTTAGAAACTAAATTAAATAAATTTGGTCAACAAGTGTTTGTGGTGTTGTGGCTATCACATCCGTTTCACACGCGGAAGGTCCCAGGTTCAATCCCTGGCAAGCACAAATTTCTTATTTCGTGTTTAATTAGTGACTTACGGTTTTTCATTTTGGCGTGGTGTAGTTTTTATTTTGTGTTTTACAAGTGTGAAAGTTTCTTCACTTAGTTTATTACGTCTAGAACTTCTGCTATTAGAAGTTATGACAGTGTTTGTGGACGCTCCTAATATTAATCAGTAAGTTATGCAAGCTGTTATTTCTCAGTTTGGTACTGCTTTAGTCTCATCTATTGTCACTTGTCCGGAGGGACAATGAGGTTACGTTTATATTAAATGACTATGTTGAATTTGTGGTGCATTCTGGAATGATCATTCACGGCGAATAACTCACTGATGAAAGCTTTATCTCTAAATTGCATACAGAGGTCTCAGTGGAAAACTATTCGATAGTGGAGGTGGATCGTGGTTTTCTTCTGGAACCTGCAACCTCAGATGACGAGATTATTCGATCACGCTCTTTGTCTACTATAGCTTCTTCTGTCGGATCGTGGTAAAGTGTGTATTGCAGGTGCTAGTGAACGATCTAAAAGTTTATCTAATGAGTTTGATCCTGAATTTCCACCATTGGAGGAGAATATCGACGGTTAGTCTACTTCTTCATCGCCTACAACTACTATGAATGACGTCTCTTCCTCGCACCGTTAGATATACACAGAAGTGGTGTATATGGAAGTGGGGACTTCGCCCAGTAGTAAGAAAAGAGGTTTTGAATTTCCTGATATTTGCCGGAGTGAGACTTGTTGATCTCGTGTGAGAAATAATTTTATATATTATTGTTTAAGAAAAACTACATTAGGCTATCTGCTGTGTCCACCGCTGTTAATCGATTTTAGCGTTGTAAATCCGTAGACTTACCGCTGTCCCATCGGGGGACAGAAATAGTGATAATAAGCAGTAAATTTCTCAAATTCTCATATCCACAGTTAAGTTAAGGGTGGTCAACTGTAACGGACTGAGGGATTTGGGTAAACAGAGAAAGTATTTGACCTATTTTTGTTCGCGTTATTCCGTAATTTTTCAATGATGAATATTTATATTTAGTTCGTATATTTTGGTCAGGTTTTTTTTTAATCTAATGCAGTGTTGGATAGACAGAAGGTGACAGTGTTTGTGCATCCTTCACTTTCTGAGTTTGTATTATGTGGATCAGTTTGGGTGTATGGTAGCCATTAATTGTAATTTTAGTGATTATGTTCAATACATATCATGAAAATGACTTTATCACATACATTTATAGTTCATAACAAAATACAAGGATATTTACTTGAAATACAAAAACTATACATATCAAAATATATAGAAAACAACAAAAAACCAAACAACGACAACAAAGATACGATAATAAGCATGAAACACGACTTAACCTCCAATGGTGGAACTTCGGGAGCATAACAAATAGACAAACTTCTATTAGGTCGTCAAGAAATTAATGTCGCGTTTTGGAACAGTTTCATTAATCACCTCCAAAAAACGTACATCACGTACAGTAGTTAAACGAACCGCCTAAACGTC
>NW_013742697.1:0-5660 GCF_000517525.1 Limulus polyphemus
TTCTACTGTCTACACAATCACAATAAAGTCACACAATCATAATAACGTCACCACTGAACCTTCTACTGTCTACACAAATTATGATCTCAGTGGAGACTTTTTGTGTAGACAGTAGAAGGAGTAGAAGGTTCAGTGGAGTCTTTATTGTGATTGTGTAGACAGTAGAAGATTCAGTGGAGACTTTATTATGATTGTGTAGATAGTAGAAGATTCAGTGGAGAGTTAGTATGATTGTGTAGACAGTAGAAGGTTCAGTGGAGTCTTTATTATGAAGTCTACACAATCATAATAAAGATCCACTGAACCTTCTACTGTCTACACAATCATAATAAAGACTCCACTGAGCCTTCTACTGTCTACACAATCACAATAAAGACTCCACTGAACCTTCTACTGTCTACACAATCACAATAAAGACTCCACTGAACCTTCTACTGTTTACATAATTGTAATAAAGACAGATACTTTTGAACACTGCTGTATTCAATGTGGGAATTAATATCTTATTGATCATCATTGAAGCCTAACAGTGATATTAGTAAACTATTATAAAATTACAAATTTACTGTTTATAATTAAAACAAGTAGCTGTGAATTTTTATTGATATAATATATATTACATATATAGGATTTTTCGTCTGGATTTACTGAACTCCCAAGCAATACATTTTTTTGTAAAGTGACATTAAATTTATATAACAGTTATAAGTTTAAATAGGGCAAGCTAAATGCATGTTTTGTTTTTTACAATAGGATTTTTTATACTTTAACTGCTTTCTACGATCCGCTTTCTGGTGGCTCAGCTGTGTGGTATTCTTGGTTCAAACCGATTTCCCAACAATTCTTTCCAATAGACGTGCCTGTGAATAACAACAGGTTCTGCCCAGTGATTTATGTGAACGTTCCGTGAGGAGGATTCGACTGCTTCTTTGGAGTTAGTTTGAAAAGAGCATAGATAAAAAGAGTTTGGACACTTCAAATCTTTAGTTAATATTAACACAAAAACGCTGAATATTGAACGCGTACCTAACACAGTTCCTTATGAGTAGAAAGAGTTTAGTGTCGCAGCTTTCTCTTTCGTAAGATGGACCTCTGTAGGTCTACACACATGGACCTCAAAAATAGGTCTTCTTTCTCGATCGTATAGCGAAAAATAGCTCTTCTTTTCCTTCCCTCTGTTTATCTCTTTTTTTCTGCAATTCTTTTCTGTTTCCGAAGCTACTCAAGTATTATTGACCACAATTTTATAAAGGGTTTTAGTGTATATTTTTCTCCCAAGCCTGTATATTATTATGCTTTCTTGTACCACACTAACAGTTTCATCTGTTTTTTAAACCACTTTTAACCAGTGTTACAACAATCATGAACTGTAAATATGGATCACTGAAGACAGTATTGGTAACTATATGGTAATCTACATATAAATAGAGATATTTGAGATATTATGTGTGGCTTTGTTCATTAAAGCAGAAAACAGTCAAATAGTTTAACTCAAAAATGTTTTGATCCTATAAACACACAAAAGATATAAATAAGACATCTCCTTACTGACTGGCTTAGCCGATAAGGTGGAGTTGTCTTGTAATGTTCTTCCTGGGTACCTGAAGGGCACTGGACGAGTCCATTTCTATGTCGGCCATAAGAAATCCTACACTGGCCTTTCTGACCAGTCTGTCCACTTGTATAAGGATAGCACTGCTCTGATGTCAGCCTAAAATAATCGTAAAAAGATGACCAGTTAAACACTGTGATTTGGCAGAATAGATGAAGCTACGAGATTGAAATCGAAGTATATAATGACAATAAAAAATGACAGTATAGTGCGTGTACAGAAAGGAAAAAATACAAACACAGTAAATTAACGTTAAGATGATTTCTCTCTCTCCAGGTTCTGAATCGAGGGCGATCCTGTCCCTCTAATTACAGCACTTCCAATTTATAATTTATACAATGATTTTATTAAAATAAAAGTTTTGACCAAATATAATATGTTGAATGAAACAAAAAGACATTTCTTGGAGTTATAGCATACCCCTGCTTCCTCATGAACCACCAGGCTCTGTCTGTGTGCCCTCCTTTACACCCTTTTTGCCCTCTAGAGTTACAAGAGATAAGCTGCTGAGGTGACAGTGCTACTGTCACTCGGCCTTTTGACTGGATACTCCATCGATCAGATGCTAGAGCTGTAGGGTATAACCGTAATGATTTAGAACATAAGGTGTTCCAATTCACAAACAACAATGAGAAATATGATCGTAATTGTTTATAACTATCAATATCTGTGAATAAATTGGCTATTTACACACACACAAACGTACGTCAGATGAATAAAGCAGAAAAATAAAATGCCTGTATAAATATTAAAGTTAAGTAAGCCACAAGAAAGAGTGTTTTTAATATTTAACATAAATATCAAGTAGATTCTATAGATTGTCACATAAACAACAACAACAATTTATTTGCTAATAATAACTATTTGTCACGTATTACAAACACTGACCACTTTCTATACCTATTGTAAGCCAATGGGAACACCCAACAAATCATACCTGCAGTTGAGAAGGCCCACGAGGAGCCACAGTCACCTTGGTCGTTGATTTCTTGAATCATTCCCGGCCACTTCTCTCGAGAGTCGAATCTTTCCGGAAGAGGTCGATGATCCATTATGTGTATCTCGTTCATGTGAACAGTCTGCACAATGAAAAAATATGGTATTGCGTCCACTAAACATCATTTAAAGTGGCACGAAATGTGTATGAATGCATGCTATTGTAAATTTAGTAGTGACGAAATTCAATCTTAAACAAGTACATATTGTGCTATGTCAAACTAGTATTTAAATCTGATCATGATTATACGACAGTTTGTGATTGATATTGTGGCATATGAAATACTATGTGTTTTTTTTTTACCTCCTTGTATAAAAGTAGAAATTTTTCAAAATGTATGCAGTTTCAACATGACAAATTGGTCAAAAATGTTGTTAAGTTCCTTTTTGTGCTAGCGACTTGTTATTTGTCATTCACCGTGGTTGTCATCTTTGGTCTTGCCATGGAAGAGGTAACTGCGAGATCACTTATAGTATGCGAAGTTATAGACAGTTATCTTTTCTACTGGCAGTAAGGTGAAGTTTTGAGGCAATGACCTTTCTCATATTTCACTGGGAATGACCAGAACGTGAGTGGTGCTAGTCACTCTTCGTGAGTATGATGTTAACGACGTAAGTAAGCAGCATGAGATTTATTCTGGAGATCAACCAAGTTAGTCTTGTCTGTGATCTGAAATAGAACATCTTCAAACCTAGCTCTCCAGTAGAAACAACTGTTCATTGCTTATAAGGTAAGATATATATTTTCAATGTGTTTCTTATTAATAAAGACTATTTATTCTGATTGTACGTTTGTGTTTAGTCTCTGTTTATTTCTCACGAATTAAGTCAGTGAGAGGATATAGAATTATTTTGCAGTATATATCTTGACGAATCTCCCGTTATTTAGCAGACCTGTCTTTTCACTCTTAGAAAAATAATTTATATCTGAACATACCCCATTTCAACACTCAATGTTCTAAATGGTAGAAATGTTTATGAGTGATATAACACTCATTATTATGGATAGAGTAAGTTTTAGTGAGTGAGGTAATACTCACTGTTCTGAATGGTATAAAAATGTAAAACTGTTGTAACCCTGATGTTATAAGTGTGAATAATATAACATTTAATATTACAGATAGTATGTGTGCCGGTGATGTAAAATGTAATATATTATATGATATAAAGATTTGTTACTTATATAACTGAATGTTATTAATTTGCAACATTTGATATTGTGCAAATGTTGTTAGCTGCTTAACTTTTGATTTTGGTTTAGCATAGTGATTCTTACCTTGCCATATGGTTTAAATGTTCCCAACCGATACAGAATTCCATCTTCAAGTGTCCGCCCCCAAAAGAAGGAGTAGTTGGAAGCCTGCCATCTGTTTACAAATAAAAGAAACAAACTATTTAGTTATATTTCATATTTTTCTGTAAACTTTTGACAGTCGTGACTGTTTATTAACATCCGGAGAGAACTCATAATGTTTTCCAAAGTCGAAATTTTAATTAGTACTGCATACAGTAGAGGTAATTTTTACAACATTTTTAATCAGTAAAATATTTTGCGAAACGTTGAGCTGATAACTAATATAGAGACTAGTCTTGCCCGACTCGTCAGAAAATGACAAGTTGGACGTTTAGATATTAGATGTCAACCAGCAGAAAAAGTCAAAATTGTTGAAGTATGCCCGGTTTATATATTTCATGCAGTTGTCTTGTTCAAGTGGCTCTGTGTTAAGTGGAAGATTTCACAAATCTATCGATATTTCACACGTGTTTTTGTAATTACGGCATATAACCTACGAATTATGGTTTAAACACCGAAAGAAGACGAAGCCCCTAAAAACAATAGGCCTATTATTTACGACAAAATTCTATTACAAAGATTAAATCTAAAAATGAATTTCAAGAACCATCTTTAGTTAAGACTAATGGCAATACGTTTGAGAGAAAGAAATAAACAAATATTTTTATTCAGAAAAGTAGTAAAACAAAAATGAAAACTTCGCGAAATCGTAATAAAAATGTACAAATTATGGTCTCTAACTTAAATGTTTTCAATACTCGCCAAGAACTTCGAAATGTTTACGTCAAGCTAAGTATGTGCACAAACTAAAATGTAAAACGATCTAAATGAATAAAATTTCAGCTAACCCCTGTGAACGTTCGAAGTGTTATATACATATTTATGACAACAATATCAGGTCATAATTTTGTTGCTAAGCGATACAGACGAACGGAAAGTGACCAAAAGGCAACTGGCTTTTATATTTATTAGATATGAGACTTTTTCCAAATATACAAGCATGAAAATTCTCATACATTTTCTACTTAAGGACATTGAACAATGATTTTTTTTAAGGTCAAATCCCCCCTCTTTGGTAAACTATATACAGGGATAAAGATAATTCAGAAAAAAAAGAAAACCTTTTCCACCGTTCCTGAAAATACAGAACTTGTGAAAGTGTTGTATATACATAAAATACAAACTAGTATTTATATAATCAAAGCTTTCGTATTTAACTTGTTCATAAACATATTAGAATAAAGAAGCTAAAAAATTTCCTAAACAGATGCCTTTAACCTGGACAGACACTGAACCATAAACTCAAAGAAACTTCTTGTAGTAGAAAAAAAATAGAAATATTTCTATAATATTTGTAGGTGGAAAAGGTTTAGGATTATTATCGTATATGAACAATCTTGTGTTAAATCTATTGCTTCAAAAACCTTGGTAAAAAGTGAATTGATGGTACTCCTATGTGACAGTCCATACACATTAGGTGTTATAGAGCCACGTGAACTTAAGATTTGTATATCAATTTTTACTTTTATAACTCTAAAACGAACGTTGTATATCAGTTTTTACTTTTATAACTCTAAAACGAACGTTATATATACATTTTTACTTTTATAACTAAAACGAACGAACTAAGTTTATATTTTCTACATGTAAAACGCGTTGTTGCGTCAGCGAGTCACGTGACCGCTGTGGCGCCCTCTAGTTTCTAGAACTATCTTGTTCTTTCGGGAATGCTCTAGTAATTGCTCAATGTACCTCGAT
>NW_013742698.1:0-5393 GCF_000517525.1 Limulus polyphemus
ATGTGCCTTGCATATATTGTAACTCGTTCATCAATTGATCACCTATTCTTTTACCATCTTGTCATAATATTTCACTTCTGTCATTTGACAGACTTTACTAGTTGTTAATGGGCAAACTTGCGCACATTGATTAATGAAGACCTTAACCACTACACATGTTCCTGTAGTCATTGTGGAAAGTCTGCTCAAAAGGGAGGACCATATATCAAGTCAACATGAAGTGGTATTTCCTGCTCAAACATTAGCAGGTTTTGGCAAACAGCCATAGACCCATGTTCAATTGCTTTGTATGTCACCAGAAGATATAACAAATGTTCATCCTAGTTAGTTCTGCCAGAATTAACAATCAGAGCACAAATGCACTTGGTAGTTTGTCTTACCATTCTGATAACCTCCTCACTTGGGGTGATATGGCAAATTATATGTATTCACCATACCTAATGCTTTATATGACTCAGAAAATAATTGGCTTTTGAATTAACTGCCTGATCTGTTTCTAGTGTTCAAAACTCTGCTACCCAGTGCTCCACTAAGATATTAGCTATGGACTATGCTAATGTATCGACCAGAAGATAAGCCTTGGCATACTTTATGAAGTATGTTGATGAATATGTTTCGATGGCCTCCAGTTATGGCCCAGCTATATCCAGTGCTATCCTCTGTAGATGAGATTCAACAGTTCTGTGTTGGAGGATAACCTGCTTTACCTGGATCTTTTTCTTGTGGCACACACATTACAGCATTCACACTAAAACCAAACATCTCAATTCAAATGCAGACAGAAGAACTGCCATCAAATATTAACACAAGGGCAGGTAATACTTTGATGCTCTCCAAACTTTGTGTGATACAAAATGAAAACAAATTTTATTTATTAACTAAAAAACAGTGTCAATACTTGTAATGTACACTGAACAATCACTTTTGTCTAATCTTGTTAACCAATTAATTAAGAGATTTTCTTTTTTAAGATGTCTTTCAGTCTTCGCTTAATATCCTATGTCGACTATTTAAATTTAATGTTTCTTACCTAATGGATAATGTTGGATTTACTAATTGAATTTATTTACGTGCCTGGTCTTTTTTCATCAAGTGGCTCAAATGCAGGCTTACGACGATAAACATCAAGTTTATATACCTGTTGTGACTAAATTACAGATAGTTCATTGTATAGCTTTGCGCTTCTCAACAACCGAAGAGCAACAACCTTTGAAACACCACTTGTTCTAACACTAAGCACACTAATATCTTTATTCTTTCATAATAACAATACCACCCATAAGAAGAAAATATATTATTTCCAAAGAATAAAAGAGGAACAAAGAAAACTAGAATGAAATAAAAGTAATGGCTTAATGGACCACATATTATGTGAATACTGTATAGAACTAAGAGAAAACGAAAACTGGAAAAATTTCAAAGTGCAAAATGCATTTTATCACAATGTTAAGCACATCAATTCTTATTGTACAGTCTTTAAAAATTGAAAAAAATCATTGTTTGTTTGTTGTTAAGTGCAAAGCTACACAATGGGCTATCTGTGCTGTGCCAATCACGAGTATCGAAACCCAGATTTTAGCTTCATACACTATAAGCTTATCGCTGAGCCACTGGTCATTGATAGTCATTGGTAATAATTAGTACATTTGTCAAATGTGCCTCTGCTAACTCAGTACAGGATTTATACTCTAATTAATAGTAGGCAATAAAAACACGTTTTTTATTCTTCAGCTTCACAAACGAACAAAGACAGATGGTGCTTTTCACTCCTCTCCCTCAAAATTGTCAAATTATATTATTTTTCATAATGATTTAACTATTTTTCCAAGACAAGTAAGACGAATCATTCCCTTGATCAATGACGTGGATTAAAACGTTAAAAGTTTTATTTATTTGTAAGCCAGTAAGAATTGTTATAAGTCCATAAAACTTTAAAGAAACAAATACTAGTTAGTCAAGCAGATTTCAGTTGCTTAATTATTATTAAGTCAAAACGCTTAAAAATACTTAGCAAGTTTGGGACTATGGTACTGTCTATAAGTCTATATTTAGTTTTTGTTTGGAATTACTTATTCCATATTCTGTAAAGAATATTTTTGTTCTTGTTGCAGCATAGTGTTACTTGTCAAAAACATTTATTGTGGTATATTTAATGAGTCTTTGCAACAATCTTAGAAGAGCATTTAAATCACAGGGGTTGTAAACAGAGCCCCAAGATGAGGGAAACACTTGGGGCAAACGGCTCAGACCAAGATCAATTAGATGGCCCGGAATAAAGAGATGAACATTTTATGGTTTTTAAAAATTAAAATTTGGTAAATTTATAATTTTCTCAAAATATGCATATTATATATTGCGCTTGAAGAAAGTTCCAATCTTTGATAACACTATAACAGTATCTGTTTAGCATCATGAATACTTATAAATATAGATCTGGTGCCAGTAAACTATAAAAAATACCATATTATTAAATATTTAAATAGTAGATCTGATTTATTAATGTCAGTACAACAGCATTTCAGTCAAACTCGCATAAACTTGATGATAAAGTATTTTTCTGAGGGGGCACAGAAATTGTTTTGGTCCGGTATCCGAAATTTCTGTCGGGGTCCTGGGACTAAGCGGACTAGCATTACCCTTGCTATTTTACCATTCATTTACTATGCTCTCACATGTAAATAGCATAGAGTAGGGCAAGTCTCAGTTTTGTGCCCTAAAAGACTCTACGTATGTTTCGGTGTCTGTATGACACTATCTTCTGAATTATTTATTGTGTAAAATTTTAATGTTGTATTGCTTTTAATTGTAAATATAAATTTTAATAGTGTGTGTTTTTTATGTATTTTAATTTTTCGTTGGGAATACTTCTTTTTTGACCTCCACACCCATCCTAGGGTTCTGAACGCTTTTATAAATATACGAGTGTTTTTAGGAATATCTCAAATAAAACTCAGACTTTAGTTTAACCTGCAGGTACAGATTTTAACATTGGGTTAGGAAAATACTAATGTGTTAAATAATATACACCAAAATTACAGTCTATACAAAATCTAAAGGTAGATGTATTACAAGTATATTCTCCATTATACTCAAATTGCATTAAATAAAATTACATGAAGTACTAACAGTTGGTTTACCTGAAAGTTTCTGGAACATATCACAGTTTGTCAGAACATAGACACAAAACAGCAAATGAAGAGAAAAAAACGTGCCATCATGACCAAATTCTGAAAATTCTAAAGCAAAGGGAAAAATATAGTTTTATTTATTTCTACAGAATAATAATAATACCATGTATAAATAACCAGTCATTATGTTTCTTTAAAAATTTCTTGAATTTTGACATACATACTTTAAAACGTTTAACAAATATCACAATCTTAATCATTTTATGATCATGCAGAATTTTGTATTTTCAGAAAATAGGGAAAATTATAAGACTTAGTGAACTATCAAGATTTATGTATTTTATTGAATTTGGTGTGAAAAACCTTTATAAAAGTACACACACACACACACATATAGGAATAGTGTACAAAGTATGTTTCTTTGGTAAACAAGATGTTATTGAACCAACTAGTTTCACAAGTATAAAGGAGTAAACTCACTATTGTCAAAATGTTTTAAATAACAAAACAGGAATTGAGTCCTAGGTTTTGGTATACATTAAAGTGAAGACAGCGCTGGTTTCCATATTTTCTACAAATAATGGTTTGAAGACCTGAAAATATTAAACTGTTCCTAAATAAATTAACTAAAAATCTATATTGTTTTCTACAATCTTACAGCTGGTTGTTACAGAGTTTACTATTATAAAAAAACCAAAACTGATGATTTACGACCCTGGTCACATACTTTCAAGGCTGACTTAAAAACTTTTATTTCCAAAATTGGACCTTTTCTGAAATATAATTAATTTCGTTTAATCACAATTTATCAATAAATGAACATTTAAAGTGCAATATTTTTTAGATTTTAGTGGACAAAAAGCCAGTACTTCAAATTTATATTTAATGCAGTGAAATTGGAATATTTTTGTGAAGAATTTGTAATGTTTTAATGCTTTTAAATTTTGTTTTTAACACAAGAGAAGTTGTTGCAGGTTAAAAACCTAGAACAGAGTAAGAGTATCTACCTCATTTAAATCATACAATTTCTTTCAACAAGTGGGTAAATATTCACTATAAAAGCATAGAATTAAATATAAACTAAATACAGAGATTTATATATATGTACTAGAATTCAAAAGGGCACTAATACTGTCGAATACATTCCAAGATAGAGATATATCCAAAGAATGATACTGAAACTTAATTCCAGACCAAATATTAAGCAAAAAATAGAGCTTCACTGTTATGAAATTTACACGATAAAAATGTTTGGTATGTTTTTTGGATTCTTTGTAAGGAAGATACATGTATATTGTATAATTAATATAAAAGTTATTATTTTAACAAATTTATTTGATTACTGAAATGTTAGTTTTGTACTCTTTTTATCTACTTTAAAATAATTACATTTATTATCAGAAGACATGCCATTTTATTATTATAGATTTAATTGTATGCTGCTTACTTTCTTAGGCAATCATTTGAATAAGTGAATGTTGATCTTTGTAAGTATTCCTTAAAATTTTAATCAATGCTGTTCATTTCAATCCCACATACTATACATGTGTTGTTTATCATGAAACTTTATTTTGTTATAAAATAGTGATTGCTGTAAGCCTGATGAAAGAGGGTTGAACAAAACTTGACCTGTGTTAAAAAATAACTTAGTTGGTTGCTAATTTCACTAACTTTTTGAGTGTGTATGTTACGTTTTACTGGACTATCAAGTACAAAAATTAGTATGAGCATTCTCACATTAGTAATTCACTAGCTTTTGCAACATCTTTCTTTGATTTTCAGAAACATTGATTGATTTCTTTAGCATTAGTCATACTGTATAACAACTTATTGATAAAAAAATCCTTTCTTGGATTCATCTCTAAAATATTAAGTCACGTTATGCAACACTTATAAAGATCTAAAAATTGTTCCTTATATCTATTCAGCATTATGAGTTCACAAACAAATTCATCATAAATTTGTTTTTAATATGTTGGGATTCTATATTATTTGAATGCATGTGAATAGTTCTTATTATAATTAAGGGAATTATTTTTTTATAAAATAATGGCTGTGAATTTGTTATTAATTTGTTATTGGAAATTATTCGCTTTATAAAATACTTTAATTGTGTGTGTATGACCACCATAACTCCAAGAGGAAAGAACCTAGAAACCCGAAATTTTGCACACATACTAAGTAGACCCTGAGGGTGTGCGCCTAGGTGTTATAATATATTCACGTGCGTGCGCGTGAGCATCTTTTTGTAAGGTGAGCAAGAGA
>NW_013742699.1:0-7913 GCF_000517525.1 Limulus polyphemus
TTTAAAAGTTACAACAATATATCTAACATACCTAGTTGGGTTATGTATATGATTTAAAAGTTACAACAATGTATCTAACATACCTAGTTGGGCTATGCACAGATTTAAAAACAAAAGAAGGGGGGGGGACTGAATATCAGCGATAATTATGATATTTTAAATCACATCTTTCAGGTGTAAATGCTCATCTATGGACCCTACAACAACAAAAGACTTATTGTATTCATAGTGATTTTTGAATATGTATAATTCCACAATGGGCTTCTCACAATTACCTGTAGAGGCACATTAATACAAACAACTTCTCCAAATACGAAGTGTATATATAATCCACGAGCTTCTTTTTACGTATACTGATGTACAGATGGCGCAAAAATCGCGTGGTAAATTTTCGATTTAAACGGTTAATCAGATATCTTAATGGGGCCTGGTGTTTAGAGCGCTCGACTCGCAAATCTGAGAGTCGAGAGTTTGAATCCTCGTCGTCGAACATTCTGGTTGCCTTCTGGACTGGCGACCTTCGTGTAAGAATTCTTGTCTTACAAAACTCCCGTCCGAGTTAGAGAAAAAGAATCATATACCCTAATAAACTTCGCTTATTATTATTTTTCTTTTCAAATAACTGATTATTAGGCATCAGGCCTAATGTGAATTTGGCTACACAAAAGTTCGATCACTATGAAAACAGTTAAATAGTTTCACATAAAGTCAAATTAACATGTACCACACACGTGAAAGAAATAAAATACATATTGGCGGTTCCTAATTTAGTCTTCTTTAAAAAAAATAAAATAAATACGAGGACTCACATGGACAAACTGGACCAATGATATACTCGACATTGTTAGAGTGGTGGTCATGATTCGTCTTCCCAAACAAAGTATCTTTAACTAAACACCTGGTCCGCACGCAGGAAGCACGTGCTTGTCTAAGTGAAAATCGCGGCCCGAGCACACTCGAACACCTGGCGTTTTTTTGCGTCAGTAAAGGAGACAGATGGTGCTTTGGTACAAACGAAGCACCTAAAAGTTTTACAAGCCCTATGGACACAATGAATTTTGAAATAGCTGATGTGGATCCATAATGTTTATTTACTTTTCGAAGCTTCGATATCACCTTCTCAACACTATAATATATATATATATATCAACTTCAATCTGAAGTTCTAAAGTACACAATATAAATAAGTTATTCACCCTTCCTGATAAAATAAACTTAACATGAAACTACAGTAACCACATACAAGTCGGATTTAACTTTAGCTATATGCATCCTTATTCTTTGTTTGTTGTTAAACACAAAGCTACACAAACGGGCTATCTGTGCTGTGCCCTCCACGAGTATCGAAACCCGATTATTAGCGGTGAGTCCGCTGAGATATTGGGGGCAATAGGAGTGTAATATATCTAATTTAAAATGCATCTTCATTACACATACACAACAATATCGACAAGCACTTATTGTCAAATGTAACAATGTTCGGCCAGCATAAGCAGTTATACTGTGTATCTTAATTATTGAAGCTATAAAAACCTTCGTTAGGTTATAAACTATGAATGAAACAATAGTTATACTTGCCAGAAGACAGTGGGTTAGGCCTATTATATTTTTACACTACTTTCTTTATCTAGTCCCTTAGGGATTTTCAAGAATTAGAATAGTGTATAATAATAGTATTTTAATAATACTATATTTTAGACATCCATTACTGACGACGCGTTTCACTCAATTAAGATCTCTCCCGGTCGGCTAAGATACAACAAATACAGCACTGGTCGGAACACTATAATATATTGTTACGTCTCCGTTTGTTAATTGATTTTTCCGTAACTTCGTTCCGACGAAACGCAACGTTGCTAGAATTATCCTGTACTTTGGCGAATGTTCTAGTTCTTACTAGATATAGGTTAGGCGGGTATATATAAGAGGGGAAAACGTGACGCGGGAGGTTGTTGAATGTAATGTGTGTATAGTCAGTGAGTAATTGAACTGCAGTCACGGGGTATTGTTGAAGTTAACGTTCGTTCGTTATAGTGTTGTTTTAGCGCGAGTATTGAGATTAAGTGTATCGCAGAGTTATATTCGGAAAGAATAAACCAGTTTTATTAAGTAAAGACTTGTGTCGCTTAAGTCACTGTAGTCATGTGACTCGCTGACGCAACACGTGGATTTTAATCATAGGTCGTAAACATGAACTGTCTCCCTATCGTGTAGTTTAGAATTACCTTATTGTTGTATATATAACTAATTTTGATAAATATTAATAATAGTACCCCATAATCTAGAATTATCTTTTTCAGGTATTGTTGTGTATATAACTAGTTTTAATAAATATTAATAATAGCACACCATAACCTAGCATTATATATTTTCAGGTATTGTTGTGTATATAACTAGTTTTAATAAATATTAATAATAGCACACCATAACCTAGCATTATATTTTTCATGTATTGTTGTATATCATAAGTACGGTAATACCTATAGTAGGAATGTGCCAGGTGTGTAATATGTGTAATACAAATTAAAACCTCAACCTTCTGCAAACAGCATGTTAACAAAACTTTATACACAGTAGTAGTAGTAGTAAACAAACCACCAAAGCACTCGAGAATGTCGGTAATGTAAAAACAAAAATTTCGCAGAACCACAAATTTGTCAGTCTGACTATGTGACTGACTGACTAACGTTGTTGGAAAGGAATAGCTCTCTCCTGCCTTCACCTTATGCAAATCTAAATAGACATGGTTGAATTACACTACCTTGGCTAAAAGCGTTTATCTTAGTTTTATTTATAACCTTAGTAACAATAAGTAATATTAATAACCGTTTTGCAATACTACTAACGAGCTAACAATACACTAGTAACCACATTCTATGATTACGAGCACGCTCTGTGAATTGCCAAGTAACAACCTGCCTGATATCACGTGCTAGTGCAACGTTGCTTATGCGCTACATAATCAGCCTTCAGGTGCATCAGCTAGATAAAGAAAAACGTGGACTATGTATATTTTTTAGGTCTGGGTTCTAACTATGATTTAACCTTTGAAAGCGAATTTTTCAGTTCTATACATCCGACTCAAGGGACCTATGTTGGAGAAATCAATTCTATCATAACAGTTGGTGCCTAAGACGTGAGTCTCCTACATGAGGACGAACGCTACCATTGCCGAAGTATGATACAGCTTTGCTCGAATGCTCTAGACTGAAAACAAGAATGATATGTTGCATAATTTACTGTTGCATTGTTTGCAAACTAAGTGTGACCTATTGACATGGAAGGTTGTACTTGAAGCAGTGTGATATTTAAAATATGCCTTTCTAGGAAACAAAACGATAGAAAAGGAGAACATCTTATGTTGATAACCTTAAAAAGTCTTTGTCCCAGCAAAGAGAGCATTACTGCAAGAATAGAGATAAGATTAGAAACAGTAATGCTGAATATGTGAAACAAGTCTTAATCATTAATCCAGCCAAAGAAAAGGCTGTCACCCTGGCTAGATGGAAGAAAAACTATAGCAAAAATATCAGCAAAAGCCAAGAAATGTTAAAAGATTAGCTGTAAGAAAAGCTACAAGAAAGATAGGCCTAGAGCCAAGTCACTCTCGAGACTTTATACCAAAAAAAGCTACGAGACAAGTGTAATTTTTTTTAAAATAAAA
Source organism: Limulus polyphemus (assembly GCF_000517525.1). NCBI lineage: Eukaryota > Metazoa > Arthropoda > Merostomata > Xiphosura > Limulidae > Limulus > Limulus polyphemus. The sequence continues at coordinate 3,665 of NW_013742699.1, forward strand.
CATTAGGGAGTATGAATGGGAGTACCAAGTACAAAAAGTAAGGAGACAATGTAGGAATGGGTGGGACAACATTACAACACTTGGTAGTTTATGATATGGTGCAATCTCTAAGTGGCTGTGACCATCGGTCCGCCCATTCCCACTTCGTGTTTTACTTTGAATATGGATCCATTTATAGAATTGAGTTTTATCAGTAGCTAAGCCTTTCTAAATGCTCAACAAATTAGAAAAATTAAAAAATTAACGGTTTTAATAATATTCTTTTGGTCCACCCTTTACCAGTTAGATGAGCTGTAATGTGAGCCATAAGCAAAGTATGACTATTGGAGCTTCCTGTCTCACTTCCAACATCAAAAACCCCTTTACGATGTCATACATTCCGTTAGGGTCACGAGATTTGATTACATATATATATGTACTTGGCTGTTGAAACAAAGTTTACAACAGATAAATTTAGCTATATAAACCTTTCATTTAGTTTAAACAATTACCGTGTTACAAAAAGCACACAAAGTAGGAATGGAGGAACGATGTCCACACTCACTTTGAACTTGTACCGTGTGAAAAATCGCCAAGTGTTGTAATGTTAGCCTACCCATTTCTACCTTGTTTTCTTACTTTTTGGTGATCCCATTCCTACTTCCTGATAACTTTATTTATTTATTTACACTTGTATAACTAGCTTCAATAAGTATTAATAATAGTACACCATAATCTAGCATTATCTTTTTCAAGTATTGTTGTATATATAACTAGTTTTAATAAATATTAATAATAGTACCCATAACCTAGCATTATATTTTTCATGTATTGTTGTATATATAACTAGTTTTAATAAATATTAATAATAGTACAGCATAATCTAGCATTATATTTTTCATGTATTGTTGTATATATAACTAGTTTTGATGAATATTAATAATAGTACATCATAACCTAGCATTATATTTTTCATGTATTGTTGTATATATAACTAGTTTTTATGAATATTAATAATAGTACACCATAACCTAGCATTATATTTTTCAGGTATTGTTGTATATATAACTAGTTTTAATAAATATTAATAACAGCACACCATAATCTAGCATTATATTTTTCAGGTATTGTTGTATATATATAACTAGTTTTAATAAATATTAATAATAGTACACCATAATCTAGCATTATCTTTTTCAGGTATTGTTGTATATATAACATCCTTTGTTAAAAAGAATAAACAAAAGGAGTTTTCCAGACGTAGGCCTAAGTATTGTGACAGTTTCAGATCTTTCATAATGTTTTCTTTTAGTGAGCTACTTCATCAGTATTATCTTGGTCATATAAGTCTGTCATGTGTAATAGTTGTTCTAATAAATATCAAATCACTTTGAACCGAATAACGAGACTGGATATTACTTTTCTAACTCGCCAGGTCCTGCAATTACTCAGACCTAACTTTTTACAAAGACCAAAAGTCCTCGACAACGAGATTAACATATTTTCAATAAACATTTATATTTAAACGTGCAATAAACACCCTGATTTACTGTGGCTCGATAACCACGTGCATTAGTTAGCTCTGGTTTCGTGTGGTTCGATAAACACTTGTACCAGTTAGCTTTGGTTTGGTGTGGTTCGATTAACACATGTATCAGTTAACTCTGGTTTCGTGTGATTCGATTAACACATGTACCAGTTAGCTCTGGTTTCGTGTGGTTCGATTAACACATGCATTAGTTAGCTCTGGTTTCGTGTGGTTCGATAAACACACGTACCAGTTAGCTCTGGTTTGGTGTGGTTCGATTAACACATGTAGCAGTTAGCTTTTGTTTCGTGTGGTTCGATTAACACATGTAACAGTTAGCTTGGGTTTCGTGTGATTCAAGAAGTATGTGAATCAGTTAACTCTGGATTTCGTGGTTTATTTTTTCCTCCATAAACAGGCAGATCGGTCTGATTCAGTCTATTGTGGTGTATTTATCGTTTATAAACAGGAAGATCGGACTGATCCAGTCTGTTATGGTGTATTTATCGTCTATAAACAGGCAGATCGGACTGATCCAGTTTGTTATGGTGTATTTATTGTCTATAAACAAGCAGATCGGACTGATCCAGTTTGTTGTGGTGTATTTATCGTTTATAAACAGGCAGATCGGTCTGATCCAGTTTGTTGTGGTGTATTTATTGTTTATAAACAGGCAGATCGGTCTGATCCAGTTTGTTGTGGTGTATTTATTGTCTATAAACAGGCAGATCGGACTGATCCAGTTTGTTGTGGTGTATTTATGGTCTATAAACTGGCAGATCGGTCTGATCCGGTTTGTTGTGGTGTATTTATTGTCTATAAACAGGCAGATCGGACTGATCCAGTTTGTTGTGGTGTATTTGTTGTATATAAACAGGCAGATCGGTCTGATCCAGTTTGTTGTGGTGTATTTAACTCTCGGATCACACCTAACTTTAAATTGTTGTTCTGTCATCTAAATGCACTGGAAGCAAAAATCTCCATTTTAAATTTGTTTAGTCCACAGATACATAGTATAATTATCATTGTGTAAATGTGATTAATTTATCACACAGCTCACGTTGTGTTAAAATGAATCGACGTTATATAGATGCTGCATCCCTCTCTTATTATACGTCAGTAATACTAACTACAGTAAACTGGAAATCTATCAGAATAAAGCAGTGGATTCCAGAACTTTAAACAGATTTACATACGCGTTATTCGAATAATCACACAAGATTAAATTACAGGAAAGAAAGCGACTTAGAAGAAAGTATGCTGACCACGTGCTTCACGACGATGAAAGTGAGTGCCGCAAGCTGTTGATGGCCTATCATAACTGTGTCCACCCACTGGAGCCCTGCAGGCGTCATCCCATCCCGCCCTCGCCGAAACGTCGAACTCCTGGTCACCCGTCCTTTTTAAAGGAGATTTGAATCCTTCTCAGTTAAACAAGTAGCTATAGGAACACAATACCTCTTCATTCTTTATTTATAAATATAGGCTTCTATTTATCGATCTGAATTCGGTATTTGAAAATTTTGACTTTTATCCACACTTCATTGACAATTTCACTATGCTTTATTCACTTCTCACGTTGAAAGTTTTGAAAAAAAAACACCTTTTAGAAAATAGCTTTTTCAATATTTGGATACAGATTATCATCAGTAGATTTAAGAGTTTACTTAAACTGGAGAATTTAATTAGAAGATCGGGCTATTAGAGAAAAAAAAACGTTTTACGTTTTGTGATAATTAAAATTTTGAGGCTTTAGGATGATAGTTACAACTTTTTCAAGCCCAGGTTTAAATCGTGAACTTTACTGAGGATCTTATGTTTCTCCTCTTTATAAACGATCTTGTATTAGAAAGTGTAAATGTTAGGAGATATGCCTTCGGACTTATAACGCTATAAACCGGGTTTCGATACCCGTGATAGGCAGAACACAGATAGCCCATTGTGTAGCTTTGTGCTTAATTAGAAACAAACAAGGAGAAAGAAAAGTTAAGGTTTAAATACTGAAGTTGTTCTGTATTCTCATTATTAATGTTTTTTCTAAAACCATCTGTTTCTTTTTTTACTCTTAAGAGAAGGGTAGTGTTTTTCTCGCCTCCAAACGATCAAACTCAGAAACTAACAATCTTTGTTTAAATCTATAGAACGTATTATTAAACGACATTCACTTTAAAAACGTTTTATTAAATGACCATTACTTTAAAAACGTTTTATAAAATGACCATTACTTTAAAAACGTTTGTAGAAAGTTTTATTAAATGACCATTACTTTAAAAACGTTTGTAGAAAGTTTTATTAATTGACCATTACTTTAAAAACGTTTGTAGAAAGTTTTATTAAATGACCATTACTTTAAAAACATTTGTAGAATATTTTATTAAATGACCATTACTTTAAAAACGTATGTAGAAAGTTTTATTAATTGACCACTACTTTAAAAACGTTTGTAGAAAGTTTTATTAAATGACCATTACTTTAAAAACGTTTGTAGAAAGTTTTATGAAATGACCATTACTTTAAAAACGTTTGGAGAAAGTTTTATTAAATGACCATTACTTTAAAAACGTTTGTAGAATATTTTATTAAATGACCATCACTTTAAAAACGTTTGTAGAAAGTTTTATTAAATGACCATTACTTTAAAAACGTTTGTAGAAAGTTTTATTAATTGACCATTACTTTAAAAACGTTTGTAGAAAGTTTTATTAAATGACCATTATTTTAAAAACATTTGTAGAAAGTTTT
>NW_013742700.1:0-9667 GCF_000517525.1 Limulus polyphemus
TGAAAGGGCGAGCATGTTTGGTGTGACGGGGATTCGAACAGGATTATTTGAGAAGAACATACAGACATACAGCTCACACTAACCTTATCTTTCTATCCAATCAATGTGATATTTTTAGCACCATCTAAGTCATATAGAGTCCTTAATAAAAACTTTAGAAACTCAGTCGTAACTTCCTTTATCCTATGTTGATGCACTTGACAGTCGACGGTTGCGTTAACTCTTGGTAATCTTGCACATTCTCCGTCAGAGGGTGCCACTGAGCCACGGGCTTTCGAGGATTGTCTATCATTTCCAGCCAGTGATCTCGCCCGAGCCCAACACACCCGCTTCCGAGTCCACAACAGCCCATTATCTCACTGATTCCAACCCTAGAAAAAAAAAATGTTATACACTTCTTTAATGTGAGGAAACATCTTTACTGGTCAAGAGATACTTTTTTCAGGAAAGAAAGATGCAGAAGAACAGGTGCGGATATTATTGCACGCGCTTCTCTGCATTTCTATCCTACTGGATTAAAGAAATTAATGTATCTTAAATGTCTATTTTATAATGCCTTATTGTAAATGTCTATTTTATAATGCCTTATTGAAATACGATTTTTACAACAATATTTAATGCCGGTTAAAGATGAGATGATTTCTGTGTGAACTAAAAAAACAAATGTGGGACCATTCCCAGTTTGCCCCTGAAGAAGAAAGGGTTATAGGTTTTTTATTCATTAATTCTTAGACATTACCACAATGACCCATGTTAAGAAGAATAGGTTATAGGTTTTTTATTCGTAACTTCTTAAACATTACCTTTTTTAACAAAATTAACAACAACTTTATTCAGTCCTAGATAAATGCTATGCTTGTAATTATTAGCAGCGAATAACATCGAAATATACGAGTTCAGGCAACATTTGAGTTCAGGCAACATTTGTCCAAGGAAATGTGTCTGGAATGGAATTAGAGGTTTCGACAATAACTTTAAGTAAGGTAGGATTAACATGGGTCATTGTGGTAATGTCTAAGAAGTAAGGTAGGATTAATATGGGTCATTGTGGTAATGTCTAAGAAGTAAGGTAGGATTAATATGGGTCATTGTAGTAATGTCTAAGAAGTAAGGTAGGATTAATATGGGTCATTGTGGTAATGTCTAAGAAGTAAGGTAGGATTAACATGGGTTATTGTGGTAATGTTTAAGAAGTAAGGTAGGATTAACATGGGTCATTGTGGTAATGTCTAAGAAGTAAGGTAGGATTAATATGGGTCATTATGGTAATGTCTAAGTAAGGTAGGATTAACATGGGTCATTGTGGTAGTGTCGAAGAAGTAAGGTAGGATTAACATGAGTCATTGTGGTAATGTTTGAGAAGTAAGGTAGGATTAGCATGGGTCATTGTGGTTAAGTTTGATTATTTTTTGACTAGACGATAGGCCCAAGTTTATAGTATGTTCTAGTAGATAGTATATTTAATTAGTGTTAGGGTTAACGTTTTGTTTTGTTGTTTATATAAGTATTTTGGTATCTATTTTTCTCATTTATAACATGTATTATTCATTTGTGAAGATTCTGTGTAACAACATTCGTCTAACCTGTCATAATCCAAAACTTTCACGAGCAAGTTGACATCTTCAATATTTTCTGCAGGAACATCAAAGACTAAAGCCTCATTATAAACTGGATTTAACGTGTCTTTCTTGACTGACGTTTTTTTCTTTTTCATCCTCTTTCCCTGGCACATCAGGCACACTTTAACGTATGGATCTATAAACAAGCAAATAGAACGTAACGTTTTGAGAAAAGTACACAGATTAGAGATATAACAAGCTATTGTTCTTTATATGCTCAAAATGTAAATAGTTGTCATGGGAACAAATAATAGGCTTATTGAAAGGTACGCTTACAACTGTCATTTCAAACACTTGCCTGGTAGTGTACTTTATAACACTAATAGTTTACATTTCAAAGTTTTATCTTTATTTGGGTTTGACTATGAACGTACTGTTGTAAAGTTGTTCTTTCGTTAGGCGTGATCTTTTAAACTATTTGGTGAAAAATCCTTAAGGTTTCTACAACAAATTACAAGTTTTTACACTGTTGTAAAGTTGTAGGCCTAAGTTTAAAAATGACGTTCAAACGATTGTCTGACTGAATATAAGCGATAACTAACACTGATCCAAATAATTTTCTAAAACTAAATGCTTCACCGAATGATCGACATTCTTTAAACAGAAATAAACTGATTTACTGCTAGCTTATTACAGTTTGGCCCACTCGACTTTATATCTAATGCCTTACTTTGAATTCTAGTTATTCGTTAAGTTACTAGATTCTTGACCTCAAGTTTAGAGCATTGTAGATATTATAGGCCTACTTTATAGACATTTTGATCTTAACGTCATGCGCCCTCTAGGTAACAAGCAAACAAAAACACTGAAAATATAGCTTACAAAGGTCGTTAACTTCTAAAGTACTATGTAACAATATATGTCAACTATTTTGATAAACATACGAAACATAAATCTTCTCTACGTGCTAGTTAAAATTCTGTTATAATAAACAACACAAAAGGTGTTGTTTTACGTGTTAGATAAACTGTCTAAATTTTTATTTATTTATTATTAATGCCCATTTGGGGTAAGTCGTGCTCTCGCGCGTAGAAGGCGTTACATCAGCAAATCGAGCCTTACCTGATGTTCCAGTTATATCCACGGGCTTGAGAGTCTGAGCTTTGACGACAGTGACTGTAAGCCTTCCTGCTGTTGGTAAGTAACACAAGGCCAACATAATTTCTCCCAGATCCTTCATTTCCTAGTTAATTAAATAGGTGTTTATTATAAAAACAGTTAACTGGTTTTACAAAACTGTAACGTATGTGGATACAATATACATCTACAGTTAACAATCACGTGTACATTTCTTCTGACGTAATATAAAGAGAACAAATTAGATCACTTTTCGATGTGTGAATATCAGAATCCTTATTTTAAATATTCTTCTGGTTTGAAAGCTGATTGCTATTGATATTGCTAGGACATCCACGAGTTACGTGACTTGGACACGTGAAACATTCACGAATCACGTGCCTTTACATATGAAACATGAAACATATAAGAAGCACCTGCCTTGGAAACATGAAACATCTAGGAGTAACCTGCCTTGGACACATGAAACATCTATGAATCACGTGTCTTGGAAACATGAAACATCTATGAATCACGTGTCTTGGAAACATGAAACATCTAGGAGTAACCTGCCTTGGAAACATGAAACATCTATGAATCACGTGTCTTGGAAACATGAAACATCTATGAATCACGTGTCTTGGAAACATGAAACATCTAGGAGTAACCTGCCTTGGAAACATGAAACATCTAAGAATCACCTGCCTTGGACATGAAACATCTACGAATCACTTGTCTTTGAAACATGAAACATCTATGAATCACGTGTCTTGGAAACATGAAACATCTACGAATCACTTCCATTGTTTCTCCTGGTGGCTCTCACACAGAACAGTATTGTTTCTCCAGGTGACTCTCACACAGAACTGTATTGTTTCTCCAGAGGACTCTCACACAGAACAGCATTGTTTTTCCAGAGGACTCTCACACAGAACAGTATTGTTTCTCCAGAGGACTCTCATTGAGTGAGAAGATGAAACTATTGTTTCGCCAAAAAAATGTCGCAAAATGAGAACAAAAAAACGTGATGATGATCATGTCGTTACGTCAAAAGATCAAATCTACTGAGAATGTTGACTCGAGATATTAGCGGAGCACTTGAACAATTAATGTCTGCATATTATCCATTTTAAATGACATGTTGAGCTCAAAGTAATGTTTTTCTTATTTTTTCTAGGTTCTGCAGGCTCTTGATCTTCCTCTTAAAGACACCTCGGCTACTTCAGATCCGTATCTGAAAGTTTTCTTATTTCCTGATCGTCAAAAGAAGTTTCAAACAAGGGTAGGTAGAGATTTAGCCATGTTCTAGAAAGCCATATTTACATTAAACAAAAACCATCTCTATGTTCCTAATAATATTCTCTCTATTGTACTCATTAGGTTCACAGGAAGAACCTGAACCCAGTTTTTAACGAAACGTACGTGTTCGTAGTGACCCACGACCAGCTGAAGACCCAGACCTTACAGTTCTCTCTGTACGACTTTAACCGTTTTTCCCGTCATGACTTGATTGGTCAAGTACAAGTTAAGGGTCTGGACGAGATCTGTGACATAACCCACGAAGTGGAGTACACAATGGACATTTTGTGCGTCCCTCAGGTAAGGTATTTCTTGTTTTTATTTCGTGCAATTTACAGATGTTTCATCTTTCCAAGACTATTGTTTCTCCAGAGGACTCTCACACAGAACACTGTTCTGTGTGAGAGTCAACCTGGAGAAACAATACTGTTCTGTGTGAGAGTCCTCTGGAGAAACAATACTGTTCTGTGTGAGAGTCACCTGATGAACAATACTGTTCTGTGTGAGAGTCCTCTGGAGAAACATTACTGTTCTGTGTGAGAGGCACCTTCAGAAACAACACTTCTCTGTACGAGACTCGTCTGGAGAAACAAGACCAGTGAGCTTGATTTAGACACAATATGAGTTAACTCTGGCATTGAGAAATATCCTGGTATAATAATTAAATTATTTTAAAAATAGAAGGACTTTTCTTTTGTCCTTTGGTGCACCAAATTTGGTATCGGATGATTACTATAGAACACAGTACTAAACTTTGTGAGACTATTAACTCGACTTACTCTGACGATAAGACCTTCTACATCTCGGTCGTATTTCAAAGTAAAAAGTAGTTTTCCGCAAGGTGTCCCTAGTGTCTCTCTGCTGTTGGTACATGTCACATCTTCGGTTTGGTAAAGTGCAGGTTGAATTTTTCCCACCGGCGACTTCTCTCGAGTTGGTTTGTGGCAAACTTTGAATTAAAGAAAACAGATATTAATAAATAGGCTTTAAAAGCGATCTCTTCGAAACTCATATAGACGATAAAATAAACTTTCAACGACACGATTACGTACACTGTAATAATACTGTATATTTTAATATATTAATTGGCGTCAATTCGGACAAAGCTAGGAATGTTTAGTGTTTTATTAGACAGATACACTAACGGGGATATTTTAATAACAGTGTTTACTAACATCTATACTAATAGCTCCATCTGCTTATAGTTTCCATGTGTTAGCTTCATTTTATCACACAAGAAAAAGAAAGATTATTAAATTTATCTATTGTTTTATTTCACTCGTAAAGGTCAACAAAATATTAAGTTGAAGTGCCTACCGAATTGTTATTGTTTTGTCATACGTGTTGACACTACTCACTGACTCTTCCTAGGTGGCTACTAAATGCTGACCATCAGTCCAGGTGATAGATAGCATGTGATATTATTTTGGTACAGTAATACCAGTATATCTACTCACCCTATAGGCCACATTGTGACTCTCAAAAAATACGTTGACATTTGGCCAAGCTATGTTTATTTTTCAAACATGGAATATGTTTTTTTTTTGTAAGGGTTGGGACTTGCTAAGCCTAAAACATCACTAAGATACGACTTGATGTTATACGTGTATCTAATGTCTGGTCAGTTTGGCCATAACGGGTTGAATTTAGTTACCATGAACAACTTTAGTTTAAAATTTCTTGTAAAACAGGTCAAGGTTCTAATGTTAGTCTCGTTTTAATGTCTGGAAGTTTGTTGTATGAGATTACCGCTTTTGTTAAAGGGTGTGAAACCTGGCTTCTTTTGTCATAACTATTATAACCTACGTTTATATGTGATAATTCCAGTTCTCCGTTACATGGCCCGGGCAGGTGGTTAGGCGCTCGACTCATAATCTGAGGGTCGTGGGTTCGAATCCCCGTCACACCAAACATGCTCGCCCTTTCAGCCGTGAGGGCGTTATAATGTGACGGTCAATCCCACTATTCGTTGGTAAAAAAAGAGTAGCCCAAGAGTTGGCGGTGGGTGGTGATGACTAGCTGCCTTCCCTCTAGTCTTACTCTGCTAAATTAGAGATGGCTAGCGCAGATAGCCCTCGTGTAACTTTGCGCGAAATTCAAAAACAAACAAACAGAAACAATCTCCGTTACACATATTTTTATTTCCCACCTTTTTGCCCCCTGGTGGCTCAGCGGTAAGTCAGTGGGCTTATAACGCTAAAAATCGGGTTTCGATACCCATGTTAGGCAGAGTACAGATAGCCCATTGTGTAGCTTTGTGCTTTTAACTATAAACAAACAAATCGTTTGTGTGAGAGTTGTTCAGAAAATACGTTTTTAACATTTGAGTGTTGAAAATAGAATATTTCAAGCAACGTGAACAATATGTATTTGATGTAGACATTTTTAAAGCTATTATATGTTTTATTGTCTTCAATCTGTTTGGACAACCATAATATTTTTTTTTCCGTTTCCATAGTAACACCATCTTCATTTTAAAACACCCTCTTTATAAAATAACATCTTATACAGGTTTTATCACAACACCCTCTTTATACAGCAACACCTTATACAGGTTTCATATCTACCGGAAGTGCAGGTGCAAAAGGTGTAGGTGTGTGAGGGTGGTGGTGGCAAAGTTGGAAGTTGTCAGAAATGAATCCGCCCAAGAGGCAGGATGAAAATTTAAAGAGAATCGGAGGAACGTTGGTTGCCGTGTAAAATCTTTATGTTTAGATTTCAAGACGCCATTTGTAATTATCGTAGTTGATGTTTTTATTTTCATTTTATGAACGTTTATCGTTTAGCTAAACGTATTTAACACTTGTTGTTTTGTGTCCCTGGTCTTTATGGTATTTTAATGTTAGGACTGTGTTCCTGGTCTTTGTGGTATCTTATTGTTAGGACTGTGTTCCAGGTCTTTGTGGTACTTTAGTGTTAGAACTGTGTAAAATACCACAAAGACCAGGAAGGAACACAGTCCTAACACAAAATACCACAAAGACCAAGTGTTGGGACTGTGTTCCTGGTCTTTGTGGTATTTTAGTGTTAAGGCTGTGTTCCTGGTCTTTGTGGTAGGTCCAAAATAATTTCTCGATATAAAAGAGAAGTATTCCGAAATGTATTTAAGATAGAGTCTAAAAGATAAGGTAAAGATATCAAGGTAAAAAAAAGTTTATATTTTCACATTAATGTTGCTTCAGCTTTCCCCCTCATTTTAATAAACCTTGCACTAGACCGCATGAAATAGACAGAAAGAGTTCTATATCTAGATGTCACCCTCACAAAAAAGCAATTGAAAGACATATATAAAACAAACCACATCATAGGTAAGTTTACTCCTGAACGATACCATGAATTAAACTAGCCACTACAAGAAGATATTATCTTCTGATGTGGAACTCTGGCATTACAAGTCAGAGACACAACCCTAGCACCAAAACACCACAGAAATCAGGGACACAACCCTAGCACCAAAACACCACACAAATCAGGGACACAACCCTAGCACCAAAACACCACACAAATCAGGGACACAGCCCTGATACCAAAACACCACAGAAATCAGGGACACAACCCTAGCACCAAAACACCACACAAATCAGGGACACAGCCCTGATACCAAAACACCACACAAATCAGGGACACAACCCTAGCACCAAAACACCACACAAATCAATGTGGTGTTAGTTACAAAACAGTTTTCTTGTTGGTGTTTTACTTCTAGTCGGTACAGAAGACAAAAAAATGAACCAATACAGGGAAATTTTTATATAATACTGTGTTTCCCAAAATTGAATATTTTCGGAATATAACAATATCATGAACTCACAAAACTAAAAAAAAAAACTAAAAGAATAAAATAGAATAAACATTTAACTAAAGGCTTCGGATTAGGGAGGACAGCCACATCGTCTCCCTTTTGACATAAATACATCTTGATAGGTTTACGATTTCCCCAATTTGTACTGCGTTTTTACACAATTCAATACTGCTCCTCTTCAAAGTAAGGAGGACACACAATTCAATACTGCTCCTCTTCAAAGTAAGGAGGACACACTTCAATACTGCTCTTTTTTCAAAGTAGGGAGAACACACAATTCAATACTGCTCCTCTTCAAAGTAAGGAGGAAATACAATTCAATACTGCTCCTTTTTCAAAGTAAGGAGAACACACAATTCAATACTGCTCCTTTTCAAAGTAAGGAGGACACACAATTCAATACTGCTCCTCTTCAAAGTAAGGAGGACACTCTATTCAATACTGCTCCTTTTTCAAAGTAAGGAGGACATACAATTCAATACTGCTCCTTTTTCAAAGTAAGGAGAACACACAATTCAATACTGCTCCTTTTTCAAAGTAAGGAGGACACACAATTCAATACTGCTCTATTTGAAAGGAAAAAAAGACCCAGAATTCAGTACTGTTTCTTTTGAAAGTAAGACTTTCATAATACTAGTTCCATACACACACAAAAAGAAAATTGGTGAAAACATGGGGTTAGTTACAAAACATTGGTGAAAACATGGGGTTAGTTACAAAACATTGGTGAAAACATGGGGTTAGTTACAAAACATTAGTGAAAACCTCCTCTTCAAAGTAAGGAAGACACACAATTTAATAGTGCTTTTCAAAGTAAGGAGGACATACAATTCAATACTGCTCCTCTTCAAAGTAAGGAGGACGCACACTTCAATGCTGCTCCTCTTCAAAGTAAGGAGGACACACAATTAACTACTGCTCCTCTTCAAAGTAAGGAGGACACACACTTCAATACTGCTCCTCTTCAAAGTAAGGAGGACATTCAATTCAATACTGGTCCTCTTCAAAGTAAGGAGGACACACAATTTAATAGTGCTTTTCAAAGTAAGGAGGACATACAATTCAATACTGCTCCTCTTCAAAGTAAGGAGGACGCACACTTCAATGCTGCTCATTTTTCAAATTAAGGAGAACCAGTATTGAATTGTGTGTCCTCCTTACTTTGAAGAGGAGAGCATTGAATTGTGTGTCCTCCTTACTTTGAAGAGAAGCACTATTGATGTCTGGGTGTCCTTTACTTTTAAAAGGAACATTACTGAATTCATAGGCTTTCTTACAAAGTTAAACTTGTCACACATTCAAGTCGTTTAAAAAGTTGAAGTTTCTTCATATCTAAGATTTCCCTGTTTCTTACATCTTGTTTGTTGTTAAGGCCTTTTTCAAGGTAAAGGACAATAAACCTTAACGCTTTACGTTGTCTAAACATATATTTGTTCTCGACGTGGACGAGACTGTGTGGGATCAACCAGGTGTTGTTTAGAGGGACGTATAAAAGAGCACCTGAAGCCGAACATATAGTTTAGAAGTCCTGTTCATCTCCAGTACCGTCACATTTTTGGTCTAGGTGTCTGTTGATGTTTGAAGAATTGCCAGCATTAGTTCCAACAACGAACAAGGTGTTAAAACAGGACTTCTAAACTATATGTAGTTCCAACAACGATCAAGGTGTGAGAACAGAACTTCTAAACTATATGTAGTTCCAACAACGAACAAGGTGTGAGAACGGAACTTCTAAACTATATGTAGTTCCAACAACGAACAGGGTGTTAGAACAGAACTTCTAAACTATATGTAGTTCCAACAACAAACAAGGTGTTAGAACAGAACTTCTAAACTATATGTAGTTCCAACAACGAACAAGGTGTTAGAACAGAACTACTATACTATATGT
>NW_013742701.1:0-7052 GCF_000517525.1 Limulus polyphemus
AGAGATCCACATAGCTTACCAGAACACAACATGTGACGACAATATTATTCAAAACTAGTTGGAACTGTCATGAGAATGGCCACAATGTTGCTCCAAAATCAGCTGGATCAGTTATGAAAATGACCATAATGCTGCCCAGAACGAGCTGGATTAGTCATGAGAATGATCACAATACTGCCTAGACACAACTGGATCAGTTATGAAAATGACCATAATGTTGCCCAGAACGAGCTGGATTAGTCATGAGAATGATCACAATGCTGCCTAGACACAACTGGATCAGTTATGAAAATGAACATACTACTGCCCAGAACCAGTTGGATCAGTCATGGAAATAACCATAATTCTGCTCAGAACTATCTGGATCAGTCACGAGAAAGGTCACATTACTGCCCAGAACTAACTGGAAAAGTAATGAGAATGGCTACAATGTTGCCCAGAATCAACTGGATCAGTTATGAAAATGACCATAATGTTGCCTAGAACGAGCTGGATTGGTCATGAGAATGGCTACAATGATGCTCAGAATCAACTGGATCAGCTATGAAAATGAGTTTTGTCATTTCTTTGATGTTATTGCATATTTGTCTTTTCTTACATTGGTTTTACATTATTTAGAATAACAAATCATAACTATGTGTGTGTATATATATTTTCACCTATAACAGCATTAACAAAAAAGAACGTGGCAAATATCTTTTAAAAACTGTCAGTTGGAGACAAAAATGATGCATCATGGTAAACGCTTTAAATAATTTAGATTTAATATTGTATTTATTTTTAATTGATTCATGTACCTGGCATGGCTTGATGGTTAGATTGCTCTACTTACACTGTGCGACCCGTGGAATCGACCCTGTTCCCCGCACATTCTCGCCCTTTCAGCCGGTGGGAGGGTACGTTATCATGTGATGGACAATCCCATTGTTTGTTGGTAAAGAGCAGCCCAAGTGTTAGCGGTGGATGGTGTTGACTAACTCTCTTCGCCTTTAGTTTGACACTTTTAATTATGGATGACTAGTATAGTAACTTTGAGCGATATTCAACAATCAAACAAATTTGCTTCGTAAACAGCTCATCAACCAGTGGTGGTAGACAGACGAATTTGGAGGGGAAAGTTTTTTTATTTTCAAATAACTGTGAAATTGGCTATATAATAAAAATGCTTTACCGTAAAAAAATAGAACTCCATAGAAAACAAAATATAAGTGATGGGGTGGAAAAATCATCCATTTCACGTGTTTGATAATGAAGAAAAACGACGGTTACGTAGTAGTTCATTACTGTATAATACAGTCACAAAGATCTGTTATTAGTTTATTGGCTAACATTTATATGTGTGTAGGTGGTGCCATCTGCCGGTCATTTTAATACAACATAATTTCTTTTTCTATTCTATATTTTATTATCAAACGCCCTCAAAATATGGCGCTATTAAAGTTTTTGGCGACTTGGTTAGTCCAAACACCAACGAAAGCTTTTTCTGAAAGCGCTCGAGTTATTAGGATTCTTTTCTGATAAAAAGTCTTCTGAAAACTTTGTTATTATAATTTTGTAAGATCGACATGGAGCCTTGCGCCTTCACCTTTAAGTTGTCTGTAGATATAGGGGTCCTTTTTTTTTAGGTTCATTCAACCATTTTGTTTTGTTTTTATATTAAGACAATTTTGATTGTTTGTTTGAAGTTAAGCACAAACTACAGGATGGTATATCTGTGCTCTGACCACTACGGGTATCGAAACCCGGTTTTTGGTATTTTAAGATGATGTTCCAGCTTTCATGCAGAGGCTTAATCACATCTATCAAAACATTCGGGCAAAAATTGCCTTAAAAAAACGAATTATTCTTGGAACAACACTTAAAACCTTCCCTTTCAATAGGGAGGACAACACAAGTATTAATAATAACTTATTCTTGGAACAACACTTAAAACCTTCCCTTTCAATAAGTAGGACTACACAAGTATTAATAATAACTTATTCTTGGAACAACACTTAAAACCTTCCCTTTCAATAAGTAGGACAACACAAGCATTAATAATAACTTATTCTTGGAACAACACTTAAAACCTTCCCTTTCAATAGGCTGGACTACACAAGCATTAATAATAACTTATTCTTGGAACAACACTTAAAACCTTCCCTTTCAATAAGTAGGACTACACAAGTATTAATAATAACTTATTCTTGGAACAACACTTAAAACCTTCCCTTTCAATAGGCTGGACTACACAAGTATTAATAATAACTTATTCTTGGAACAACACTTAAAACCTTCCCTTTCAATAGGGAGGACAACACAAGTATTAATAATAACTCGACGCATATTAAACGCGTGTTTACACGAAACCTTAGGCACAAAGCCACCTACCTGGCTCAGTAAATAATTACTTTAAAACGAAGCTTTATTTATAGCGATGTTTTAGACATCTTTATTTTACTTAAAAAGGCTGTTTTTGTACTGGTAAAATTTTATACACATTTAGTGAGGGTTGTGTCTTGTCCTAGGCATATATTTGTCAATTTATCTGCATTAAAAAAGCCAACATACAAGTAATTAAAAATTGAGAACCTAAAACCTACAAATAGGGATCGCAAAAAAAGTAAGCAAGCAAGACTGGAGATCCACTGCTGACAGTTTACTCAAGTTACAAATCTCTATTATGACTCCCATATAAAATTATTGCAAGTGATGTCTACTGTAGTGTGGGATCACACAGGAATTTTGCAAAAAACTGAGAGAGTAGTTTTAAATTCAATTCGATCTCCTTAATTTTGTCGTGCTGCGAAATTTTTAAGTCCTTCAATTCCCGCCATAAAAAAGCGACATTTTCATAGCATACGTATTAGTTGGAAACTCCAACTCGTATATTTGCTAGTGCATTAATTGGAAACCGCCACGTGAAAGGTTCCGATTTCGCTGTTGCATATCATTACTCGAGTCGCTGTTGTTCATCATTACTCGAGTTTGCTGTCTCTACGTGGATTTCCGCGACTATATTTCAGCAAAGTTTTAACAGTGGACAATTACTGCAGTATATATTTTCCTATTCAGACGACGGTGGTGATTCTTTCTACTGTTTTTTATACTTGCCTGAAATCTTGAGTGCATATTCAGTATTTATTACCATTGTATATAGCACTATTTCATATAGCTATTGCTATTTTTAAACAGTTGCTGTTAAGATAGCGGTTGTAAACGTTGTCGATAATTGGCGACTTACGCTAAGTGTGTTGCTGTTGTTTATTTTACATGCATTATTTGTGTCATCTTATTCTATCAAACACTTCTGCACAGCAAGCTGTTGAAGAACGTACATATGTGTCATGTAGACCTAACAAAGTAAACATGTTGCTGAGTCTGTTTACATTGCATTAATCTGTGTTGTATTATTTTAAGAGAAACGTTATTTCATTCTGATGAGATTGCTTTGTTGCTGCTCGTCGTTTGTTACATTACGCTGTGATACTGATCAAAGGAATCTCGTAATTGAATCTGTAATAATGCAATATTTGCCTTCAAGATGGTCACTTTACATATTGTTTGTTGTAGTTGCATACCACCACATGTGTTCATTCTTTGTTATACATTTGTTATATATTTTGAATAAGTTCAATGTGGTGGTTGAGCGAAAAAAAAAAAGCCAGTGCAGTTGTAAATTGTTGAAAAATATGTAACATTCAAATGAACACATCTTCATATATGTAGCTTCAAATTTATTGTCCAAAAATGGAAATAAAAAAACTTAAGAAACAAGATTAGTAAAACTATTAATTGAAACAAGTTGAATCAAAATGAAATATCATATTTTCAAGCTACTACAACTAGGGACACTAAAAAATTAAATAAACAAGGCTGGAAATAGTGTCTACATTATTTTCTCAAGCTTACAAGTCCCTATGTTGACTCCATGCCTATAGTATTTATCAATTTTAGTGGAGTCAAAATAGGGATCTATAGGTCGAGAAAATAATGTAGGCACTATTTCCAGCCTTGTTTGTTTATTTTTTAAAGTCTCTAGTTGTAGACTTGATAAAAGGCTGTACTTTTTTGATGATCCCTATTCCCCCTTTTTTAAATTAAGAATTTTTACTAATCTTGTTGTTATTACAAATTTATATTTTTCAAATGAAATTTTCATTCTAATAGGTTGAAAAACAAACAAACAACTGTTTTGTGTAGTTTTCATGAATAGTTCAGCAATTAGGATGTTCCTTTGGTTTTGTTTTACATATGACGAAGTCTGTATCTTAGAATTAGTCGTATTTTTCATGAAATATAATACATTGCAGTTAACTATATTGTTCAGTTCAAAGTTCATTCCCTTGAGGTAGCTGTTACCGTGAAAGATTGGGATTGAAATAGAATGTTTTCTCGAGTTTAAAACTATTTGTTGTCTTAAAATTTGGCATGCTATCCAGATAAAGCTGTTGATTTCAGAGTTAGTAAGCCGGATTCGAATATCTGCGATACCACAAAATGTAATCCACATTTTAAGCTCTGGGTGCGTTAAAAGACTGGCAGTCAGTTCCTTAGCGTGAATAGTTGGTTGTAGGGTGCTTATGATTGATTAGCCTTCCCTCTGTTCAGTGTTTTAAAGTTAGCTGATTATCTTATTAGCTTTGCTATAAATATAAATACAAGTCTTAAATTACCGCAAATATCACGCTTAAGTTTGTTTTGAAAGTTCTGAAATAAAATTGTTATACCAATATGACTACTAGATGGCGTTTGATGTAATAACTTTTCCGATGCCAGTATGACCTAGTTCCACGTTAAGATTTTTGTCGTTATTCCCATGATTAAAAAACTTGAAAGTGTTTTACGGTGGTATGTCAGATATTTGTTTTATTCGAATTCTTTGCTACAAAACACTATCACTTATCATATTCTTGATGTTTCACATGTTTAGTATTGCTAGTACTAGTAGTAACTACTAACTATATTATCAAATACACCATGTGAAACTAACGTGTCACTCTCAGTGTATGTCAATGAGGTTTTGAAAATGACATAGTATTTATTATAAATATATTTTCAGTAAACTGTGAGATGATATCAACCTGTAAGTATTGTAGCGCTTAATGTTATATAATTATTTGCAATAATGGGTTGTTTTTTGTTGTGTTGTAAAGTAATGTGACTGACCATAAATTTACACCAGAACAGCTGTGCTTGATAATGTATACGACCGAAGAAAGCGACTCGCAAGATATGACATCGGTTTCGGTGGTATGTTCAAGTGACCACGCAGTAGAACATGCCAACTATTTGTATGAAAGTGGTAAGTTTGTAAGGATATTTCTCACCAGTATCGTTTTGGCTGTTCTTACAGTTTTACTTCTACTAGGTTTTCAACTAATGATGTTATACTGGAGTTTGACCTAGTTGGAAAATGATACTTATGTTGTAGGTTGGAAAACTTTAATAGACTGTAACTGCCTGTTGATTGAAAATGGGACGAAGTTTCGCCTTCTTTACAGAGGCTTTCTTGATATCAAGTGTAGAAGCCGAAAGTTCGTTCCCTTTTTAATCAACAGGCACTTGTAGTCTATTAAAGTTCGCAAACCTACTGTCTTTATTCAGTCAAAAATTCCATTCAAACGACAATGTTTGTTACTGAAAATAGTGCATGATGGTATAACTTGAGTTGGTTTATACAGGTGTGGGAACGTGTTTTGATGATGTAAACCAGGTGAGCTGAATAAATGGAATTTTCAGAGTGAAACCTTAAAATTATTTAAGCTTTTAATTTTTTTGACAAACCTTAGAACATAAATGAATCAAAAATCCCAGTATAAAAACAACCCTGGGTCCAGTGTATACACACACATTGTGAATGTACACAGAAGCCAATATCTCTCAAATAGCTGAAAAACATATAATTATTAGGGTATGACCTGGAAGTCTTGTTAAGTTTTCTTCTTTGTGAAGATTGCAAACTTAAACAAATATTTACTAGATGATAAGTGCTTGTAAATATAGTTTGAATTCTCTTTAAACTTTTATTGGTTGGGTTGCTTTTTTTTTAAGGCCAAAGGACTGGCCACGAAGCGACGGGGAGACAGTGAGTAATTGAACTGCAGTCAGAAAGTGTGTAATTGAATTGAGTATTGTTGAAGTCGAGCACGTGAGACTTTTGTTATAGCGCGACTGTTGAAATTAAGTGTATCGTAAAGTTGTATTCGGAAAGAATAAACCTATTCATCAACTTGGAGTCACTAGGTACTATATTTAATGTTTGTAAATATTCATCAACCGGGAGTCACTAGGTACTATGTTTAATATTTGTAAATATCCATCAACTGGATGTCACTAGGTACTGTGTTTAATGTTTGTAAATATTCATCAACCGGGAGTCACTAAGTACTGTGTTTAATGTTTGTAAATATTCATCAACCGGGAGTCACTGGGTACTATGTTTAATGTTTGTAAATATTCATCAACTGGGAGTCACTAGATACTATGTTTAATGTTTGTAAATATCTATCAACTGGGAGTCACTAGGTACTGTGTTTAATGTTTGTAAATATCCATCAACTGGGAGTCACTAGGTACTGTGTTTAATGTTTGTAAATATTCATCAACCGGGAGTCACTGGGTACTATGTTTAATGTTTGTAAATATTCATCAACCGGGAGTCACTAGGTACTATGTTTAATGTTTGTAAATATTTCATCACCTGAAGAAGTAAAGCACTTTTGATTTTATATCACAGAGAAAATAACTAGGAGTGTGTTCGAACTTATTTCAAAACTGAACCCGTAGGCACTAAGTATCACTACTAATAAGCTTACATAAGAAGATTCAAAACCCACTGCACTGTCGATGATTTAACTAGATAGGAACAATATTAATCTAATTTAGCCATCCATGCTATCAATAATTAAATGACAAGGCGTTTTTGTTATCTTAAGAAATACAGACATATTTTACTATTAACTTATTGTTACGTGTCCGTTTGTTAATTAATTTTCCGTAAATTCGTTCCGACGAAACTTTAGCGACACAAGTCCTTTCTTAAATAAAACTTTTTACAAACATTAAACATA
>NW_013742702.1:0-8207 GCF_000517525.1 Limulus polyphemus
CACATTAAATGTTGGACATAATTACTAAGTCTGTTGTACTTACTGAAAAAAAAACACATTAAATGTTGGACATAATTACTAAGTCTGTTGTACTTACTGAAAAATTAGAAGGAAAAATTTCTGAGTTTTGCAAGTAGCATTTTATGTCAATAGTTTTTATGAAATAACTATTAATATATGTCACAAACAACTGTAAAGTTTTTATTATATAGCACTTCTACTGGCTCTTATGGAGACAAGCCACTGCAACTGTTTGCATTTCATAAACTTTTAAAATATTACATTTGCTAACAAGTCTTACGACAGAAGAAAGAGCTTTACCACAGAATAAACAAAATCAAACTGGAAGTTATGAAGAGCAAAGGTGAATTGGTAGAGGAACAAAAACTGGAGTAGCTAGAGGGAACACAATGGCAGAGGTCATACAGCCATGACTTGTCCAAGACCAGTTTTGATTCTTTTGAGAGTAACACCTGAAGTACTGATTACTTAGTAGCAGATAGCACTGAAAATGTTTTGAAACTAATGTTTGATTGTTGTTGTTAAGAACAAATCTGCATAATAGAATATCTGTGCTGTGCCCACTGAAGGGATCAAATCCTAAATTTTATCAATATAAGCCCTCAAGTTGAAAAACCTGGGGATAACTTTTAAAAAAACTATTTTGTGTTAAAATAGTTGCATAATAAGTCACACAAATATATTCAATGGAACCACTTTGAAATAGTTTTTCAAAAACTTTTTGTGACTGGATAAAATAAAATTACTTTAAATGTGACCGAAACAATGAAAGTATATAATCTCTTTAGACTTTTTTTTCAATGTTTCTGTAGATTCAACCTAAACTCCTATATGTTACTAACAACAGCACGCTGCTTGGATGACTTAAGAGATCAAGATCATTTTCATCCATAAAAGTGATAAGATTATTTCCATCAAAATAATAATTAAAATTATGATAACCCACATAAATTACCTTGTATTTACTGTAATTATTTATTTATTTGCCCAACTTGACAAATCTAAATTCTTTTGTAAAGTAACAGCATCATCCTCATAGCTACCAACACCAAAGACCTTAATGTCATCAGCAAATTTAACAGGCATTTTGATTGTGCAATATAAATGTTTAGTATTTAAGATAAGTTTATTTTCATCTTGTACAAGACTAATTGGCCCTTATGCAGTACAGTCCAGTTGTATAATACAGGAAGGATACAAGTTTCCTGGAAAGGGTACACATATAAGTTACACGTACCATAACATTGTTAAGTTGAGTTAATAATGAAGGCTTGAAGAGTTATTTTTGTTAAAGTATAAAGAAAGCACAGTGTATTCATATTTGGGCTGGTAGAGTGAGTAATATAACTTTAATGCTAAGGTTAATAAATATTAGCTTTTCTAGTCTAAATCCAGGCTTAATTTCTCTAGAATTCTAACTCGTTGCTATTGTTAAGTTCTGGAATAGTTCGGTGTTTGGGAAGAACTTCATTTCAGGTCATAAGTTCACAAAGTATACCAAAATTGTTTTCTGTGTAAATGTTGCTTCAATGAACCTCCACCCCCACAGCTATAAAAAGGTCTACTGCATACCCGTATTATAAATGCTTACTGAATAACTAGACAGCCTACTCAAGAACTTTACACAGAAAATGCCAATTAAAAGAGAAGATTCTGTTGTTACACTACTGTTCCATGCTAACATTAAGTGTCATGAAAAGGACCTTTCCCTCTGGGTGTCTTACTAGTATTTATTATTGTAGGAAGCGAGGAATTACTTGCTGCACAGCTTGTTTAGACAATAGGAAATGACATTTGTTCATTTGTGTCTGAGCAGATATATAGAGATAACTGAATGATAGCTTTTGCTCTTCTATCTTTTTATTCAGTTGATTTTTTTCTCAACAATGTCTGGCTAACCTATGACAAGGTTTGCACACATATTGTTTTTATTACTCCAAGTTCTAAAAACCTGGGAAAATGCATGGTTTTTTTTTTTTTTTGATAAGAGACCAAAACTGCACACAGTATTTCAAGTGAGGCCTAACTAATTATTTAAATAGAGAAAATTACTTCTTTCAACTTGTACTAGTTATAGTCCTAGGTCATCTTTTGAATACTGTTGCTGCTGTTTTTTGACCCTTAACCCAACACTGAGTCTTGATATGTTGACCACAATACTTGCACACATTTTATGCTCTCTCAATTTGTACTATACATGCATTTTTTCACAGTTTTATTACTAGTGTTCTCTTTGCCGTATGCTTTTTAAGAAATATTTACCAAAATAATTTTAGAAATATAATATTTTTGTATTTTATCAAAACATTAATAATTTGATAAGAAAAGAATGAGGAAATATTTAATTTGTGCTTGGTTATTAAGGCTATTAGCAATTTTAATCTGGCTATGTGTGTAGGTTGGTTTGACAGATGTAAAAACATGAACCTGAATGTGTAGAGTTATAACTCAATTTTGCCTTTTTTATTAACATTTTTATTCTACATCTTGGACTGACCACCCACAGATAGATTATCCAAACCTATCACATCTTTAAACACATAAATCGTGTAATCTCTACTTCTGTATTTAAGAGAGAGAACAAATCTACAAAGGAATGCTTCTTTTCATAGCTCACAATTCCTTAAGTGATGTGTTACATTAGTAGCCAGTGCTGACACTCTTCTGACGTATTGATATCTGTTTAATAGAGAATCAAAGCTGCACAAACTTCTATAAATGTTGCTTTTTTAAGGTAAGGAGTCCATGACTGAACACACTTATATATGTCTTGTTGGTCTGCCATGATTAGGTAGTAAGGCACTCAACTCGCAATCTACGGGTCGCGAAATCAAAACATGCTCCCCCTTTCAACCGTAGGGGCATTATAATCATATTATTTATAAGTAGAGAGTAGCCTAAGAGTTGACAACAAATCTTGTTGACTAGCTACTTTCCCTATCATTTCTAAATTAGTGACGGTCAGCACATAGAGCCTTCGAGTGGTTTTGCCCAAAATTGAACAAAACAAACAATTAAAACATTGTAATTCCACTCTCCAGTCAGTCAATGAAAATATAATTATTGAGTAGAGGGCGCTAGAATCATGATACTGGTAGAGTTGTATGGTAAATGTACGTTCGGTTGAACTTGAAAGCATATAAACAATAAGATACAATATTTCGCGTCGATCTTTGTTGCGCAATTAAACTCTTCAAGTTTGTTGAAAACGTAAGTGCTTTGTTTATTATTTTAATGCATACAATATTCATCAATAAACCTTATTCACTGGTAAAAGCAAGTCTAATTAGTTTTAACTTTTATTTCTAACATTATTTAATAATAATTCTATTGTACTACTACTACTAACCCTAACTTCTTACAACTACTGAACTTAATCTTAATACTAATATGAGGACGTAATCGCACCACTTGTAAGGTGTAGCCTGTGGAGCTAAAGTTATATAACTTGTTAATTTTAAAATTTAAATTTGGTAAGAATGTAATTCTGAAAAGCGCCTTGCCAGTGTGATTGTTTTAGTTTTACAAACGCCTCTGAGGTAGAGTAATTTAGTCAGGGAGATATTTTTCTATCTAAATTCTAAGACTTATTTTTTTTTACTCTTATTCTCACCTCAAATAAAATCTTTATAGTAGTTTCTTTCATAAAAATTTATCTTACCAAATAAATTAAAGTTTAGAATCTTTGTTCTCTACATATTTTTTCTATTAACAATATAGAAAATTATTTTTTTAATTATATTAAATCTTTTACAGTTGCATACAAATTAACCTAGTCCCAACATACGTAATGCAGGAGACCTTTTGGTCATTCCCAGTTTAATGCATACCTATCTTTCTAAAATTAAAAATTTAAGCCCTTAATTTTTCAGGAAACCATAAGTTATCTTAAATTCATGTAAATTGTTGGCCTTCACTACTGCCAGTAGCAGCTCATTCCATAAACCAGTAATCCTGTTAGAATACTTGACACTGTTTTAAGTGGAGTGTAGCCCCACCCCCCACCCCACTATGTTGGGCACTTTTCGTGTTGTCTTCAGAATACAGCAGGAAGAAATGAGGCCTTTATGCTATGGATCCATAATATTAACCTGTCCCTGTAAGCTAACTGTTCCATTTTTGAAATTAACCTAGAACCCCTACTCTGAACCCTTTCCAATAATTCCATGTTCTAATTTTCCTTAAATAGAAGAATTTTCCCATACTTGAGTGTAGTACATAATTGGACATAAAAGAATACCTTGTTAAAATTTTAGTCCATCATGACCTTAGAATTTCTAACAGTTATGAAGTTTTACATAAAGAATTCTTTAACACCAAAGACGCAACAATGGTTTTCCTATTTATATCGTTGACAGTTATTTCATAATTATTTGAATAATCGAACATTTATTAAAGCATTCACATACAAAGTTCCTAAATATGCTGGTGTTATAACTTTGCCATACATGGGTAAATATTCTTTGATTATTAAATATCAGTTAAAAAATATACTTCGTAGGGGTATATTCTCAAATCATTACAGTTAAGGTGTGTTTTTAAAACTAGCTGGAGCCTACGTTATTTATTTATTTTTCAGATTTAAGTACCGTATTCCAACAATAAAGTCATCAAATGTAGTTTATATATTTACTTGTCCTTGTTGTCTACTGAAAGAAAATTGTTAATGAATACTTAAGACGACGTATAAACGAAATATCGGTATTAACAGCTGAACAGGTTTGTGCAACGTGCCATCACTGAATGTGATTAGTTTATAAGTGTAAGCATACTGTTGCGTCAGCGAGATCACGTGACTAGTATCACACCACGTACTTCTCGAACCTTCGTGAATTATCGGGAGACTACTAGATTGGGGGTAGTCTGGTATACATAAGATGGTCACAACGTGACGGAACAATGAGTAATTGAACTGCAGTCAGAGAGTGTGTAATTGAACAGAGTATTGTCGAGCACGAGCACGTGAGACGTTCTAGCGTTTGTTATAGAGCGACTGTTGAAATTAAGTGTATCGTAAAGTTGTATTCGGAAAGAATAAACCAGTTTTATTAAAGAAGTACTTGTGTCGCTAAAGTTTCGTCGGAACGAATTTACGGGAAATTAACTAACGAACGGAGACGTAACAATACACAAATCATTCTTTACCCCCTCCCCCAACCCGGAATACTCGGTTGAAACTATTGAAAGCGGAATATTTCTGACGGATAGATAATCTCTAAAAACTAGTGTATCCGGTGGTGTGAGCCTGAACATAACGTTCGTTAGGGTCGCCAAGCAACTCCAGGGCTATCTGCTGCTAGTTGTCCCTAATTTTGAAGTGATAGACTAAAAGAAAAGCAACTAGTCAACACCACCCACTTTTCATCTACTCATTCGTTTACTTCTCCATTCTTCATGTTGTCAGAAGAACAATGAAACATCATGTAATTCTACCATGAGAAATTACGAAGCACGATTTCTTTTAACTTCTTAAATCTCTAAGACAAAACAATTTGTGGAGATTTGTAAGAAACTGAAAATATTTATTCTAAACCACGTGAATTAAAGTTGCTTTAAAATCCAACATGGATAAAGTTCAAAAATAATTACTAAGCCTGCTAGATAAATATTTTATTTATTAAAAAAAACAAAAATCTAATATTTGAATTTATTAAAGTTAACTAACATAACTTAGTGCTGAAAGCTATTAGGCATATGTATTTACTAATTTTATGAATATTAAATCGAAAAACTGTGGCAATTTAGATTGCGTAGTTAAATATTTAATAATCGCTTGATAATTTCTGAGTTTATCTATATTATTAAAATAAAAACTTTTACACAAACCTATAAAAAATTGAAATAACTTGGACCAAAAAACACTGAAGAAGTAAGCTAAAAAAAGAAGAAAAAAAAAGATTAATTTCGTTTAAAATGCTAATAAATAATTAATTAAATTAAATGAATCAAGATGAAGCTTGGAAAACATAATGACAGAATATGTGTGTGTGTGTGCACATACATATATAGATACATATAATTTGAGGGAAACCAAGGACATGCTGGTACATCTAAGCTGCCCCATCTACTAAACCTAACTTTAAAATAAAAATAAAACATTCAAAGCCGATAATTATCATTCAAATATTTATCAAGCCTTTTCTTAAACTCCCTTTGGTTAAGTGTATTCACCACATCTGAAGACAATCTGTTTCAGAGGCCAACCACCCTGTTAGAAAATTAAAGGCAGTCTTAGTTGGAGATTATTCCTACCATTCTCATAAAAAAAAAGTACGAAGAAAAGATGACATTTAACACTAGCAATTCCCTTAACAATCTTAAACATGTAACTGAGATCCCTAAATTAAATACACATACATTAAAGTAATTTATTAGCAGCATCTTTAACGTTAATATCAGGCCTAAGCTTGTGAATGAGCAAACGCTCTTTTATACAAAAGCTTTGTTCATCATTGGTTCTTGCTAAGATCTTCAACTAATTAGATTGGCCAACAACGTCACATTCTGTTCAGTGTAATGCCAGGCGAGGACCATCTGCGCCAGCTATCCCTAATTTTGAAGATATAAACTTGAGGTAAGGCAACTAACTAGTCAACACTACCCACCGCCAACTGTTCAGCTATTCTTTTACCAACGAATACTGGAATTGACTGTAACATTATAACACCCTCAAGACTGTAGGTGCAAGCACATTAAGTGACGGGGTTCGATCCCGCAATCCCCAGGTTGCAAGTCGAGTACCCCAATACTAGGCTACTATGGCTTTAAAGAATTATCTCACCCTCACACACAAACGTACATACTTGAGTGTAGTACATTATTGGACATACACAAACGTATATACTTGAGTGTAGTACATTATTGGACATACACAAATGTACAAAGGACAGACATACAGCTATATTCACACATGCTATAGGTCTCTTACAGAGGATATGTTAACAACATAAAGTCAGGGCGGTATTCAGAAGTCATAACACAATATCATACAGTTAGTTTGAAAGCAAAAACACAATTTAGAACATCTTTTAAGAATGTGAATTCCAACACATTAGACAAACAAAAGTTAGAATTCAGGACCATAATAGATATAGAGGAATGTAATATAATTCATTTAAATATACAGATTCATGATTGACTACTCATAATTTGCACTTCGTTTCAATACAAAATGAGTTTTTTCAGATGCATACTGCCAACATATGCACAAGTTCATCTGTAACTATAACATTTACATAAAAATCCACTCAAATCTTTAAAACTAATTCTGGTCACAAAAATGTTTTCACCTAGCTTACAGGCTTGAGTTGTAATATTTATTTCATTAATTAGTGTGAAAAGGAAACTCGTGTAATGAGTTTGTCCTGGGTTCAGCGAAATGCTGCTAAGCACCTGTGTGTAAGTACCACCTGTCTCTTCTTATTCCTCGTGTTTATTGTCTTTATCGAGTATTTACTAGTATATGTGGGATCCTCTAGGCAGTCTGTAATGTCCATCATTACTCTGTTGAGATTTGTGGTCGAAGTATTTATTAATATATGTGGGATCCTCTAGACACTCTGTAACGTCCATCGTTACTCTGTTGGGATTTGTGGTCGAAGTATTTACTAGTATATGTGGGATCTTCTAGACACTCTGTAACGTCCATCGTTACTCTGTTGGGATTTGTGGTCGAAGTATTTACTAGTATATGTGGGATCCTCTAGACACTCTATAACGTCCATCTATTACTCTGATGGGATTTGTGGTTGAAGTATTTATTAATATATGTGGGATCCTCTAGACACTCTGTAACGTCCATCGTTACTCTGTTGAGATTTGTGGTTGAAGTATTTACTAGTATATGTGGGATCTTCTAGACACTCTGTAACGTCCATCGTTACTCTGTTGAGATTTGTGGTTGAAGTATTTACTAGTATATGGGGATCCTCTAGACACTCTGTAACGTCCATCGTTACTCTGTTGAGATTTGTGGTCGAAGTATTTACTAGTATATGTGTGATCCCCACAAACTCGTGTGGTATATTAGTTGCATCTCTGGGAACGAGAGTTTACTATATTTTTCTATTATGAATTGTATCGTTGGATGGTGCTCATTCAGGTGATTAAGAATCCTATAATCTTGTTTGTCGTTTGAAACAGAAGTCTTGTGCTACCTTGACAGGTTTGGTTAACAAAGAATGTGA
>NW_013742703.1:0-1099 GCF_000517525.1 Limulus polyphemus
GCAAAGTAATATAAACTTAACATAAAATCAGGACAAAATAATACGTACGTGTAATAAAAACCTTGTTTAGAATATATACCTGTTGTTTCAGTGTTCTTGTATGTTTTATTCGTTTTTAAACTTTAGTCTCATTGAATTATAATATATGTGTATAAATCATTAGTAAACGACTTTTCTTTTGCTGGGGCCCCCCAGTGGCACAGCGGTATGTCTGCGGGCTTAGGACGCTAGACTCCGGGTTTCGATAGCCCATTGTGTAGCTTTGTGCTTAATTATAAACAAAATTTATTTTGTTGGGAATAAAGACAGTATTGCTGTTTACTCTGGTGGCGACACCTTGTGGAGGAGAAGTGATGTAAATGATCTGGATTTGTTTTCTCTTTACTACATTTTCTCTTGCTTTTCTTTATATTCCGGCTGCTGTTTCTGAATTTTTGGAACGAAATACACTGCTGAAATTTTTGGAATGGTACTTTTTATATCAGTAAGTGTAGAACAAAGATTTCCAATAAGTTGAGAAAAACACCATAATGTCAATGTTTTTATTACCGAATCGTAACTTAGCAAATATTCAAGTAAATGTTTAGCTAAAGAAATGATTCATCTATATAGATAAGTTTGTTTAAAGACCAACCCTCTTAGTGAAGGTTTACTTACATTAAAAAAATATGATCTTCTAGATTTGAAAATATCAGAACTAAAGTTGATATCTTGCTACAATACATACGATAAACCGTTCGAGTTTTAACTGATAATTCATGACTTTTCATATCAGATAGCTTCTTTTTTTTCTGGCCTTTAGTTCTCCATCGTATTGCTTCTTCTTTAGGATGGTTTACTACGTTTTGTGTGACAACGACTGTTTCATTCATAGATAAGATAAGTCAGAATCACGGAATTCAAGGAATATAGTGTGTTCTCATTTACTTTGTTTCACTAGTACATTTCCTTTATTTATGGCATCAAATTATATAACTGTGAAAATAAACCGACCACCTTATTTACAAACTTTACTGATAAAGCATTGTAACTTAACTAATGGTTTAATATTTACTTATAAAAAGATTTCATATACCTCTATTTGAAAAGAGAAAACTAT
>NW_013742704.1:0-5312 GCF_000517525.1 Limulus polyphemus
CTTTTTCCCCCAACAACTGCTGTAATTTCTCTTGTTTATTTTGTTGTTCGAGCTGCCACTGTTGCAGGTTTTCTTGCAACTGCTGTCGTCTCTCTTCTTGTTTCTTTTCTTTTTCCTTCAAAACTGCTGTAATTTCTCTTCTTGTTTATTTTCTTTCTCCTCCAACCACTGCTGTAGTCTCTCTTGTTTACTTTGCTGTTCGAGCTGCCATTGTTGTAGGTTTTCTTATAACTGCTGTTGTCTTTCTTCTTGTTTCTTTTCTTTTTCTTCCAACAACTGTTGTAATCTCTCTTCTTGTTTAATTTCTCGTTCTTCATGTTTATTTTCTCGTTCTTCTTGTTTCTATTCTCGTTCTTCTTGTTTCTTTTGTTGTTCTTGTATTGCTGCCATCAAGTCTGCTATGCTGTAGTTTAATTTGCCACTTCTTGTTTCCATTTTTTTTATCCCACTCTCTGACACCAATTTGTTACGTCTTCGTTTGTTAATTAACTTTCCGTAACTTCGTTACCGATGAAACTTTAGCGACACAAGTCCTTACTTAATAAAACTGGTTTATTCTTTCCGAATATAACTTCACGATACACTTATTTTCAACAGTTGCTCTTTTACAAACGTTTTAACAATGAACGTTAACTTCAACAACACGTCTCTCTCTGACTGCAGTTCAATTACTCATTACCTACACACAAACTATTGCGTCACGTTGTTACCCTCATTTATATACCAGACTACCCTATATCTAGTAAATGCTAGAGCATTCGCCAAGGTACGGGATAGTTCTAGAAACGTGGCGTCACACTAGTCATGTGACTCGCTGATGCAACAATAGTTTAAAGACAACAAGGACCTCTTGGTTCATCTAGGCTATACTATCCACTAAACAAAACTTTAAAATGAAAACAAAACACTCAAAAAGAACCTTTATCATTCATTATGTATCTAGCCTTCCTTTAAACTCTCTTAAATTAACTGTATTCATCACATCTCAAGTTAACCCATTCCCAAGACTAACAACCCTGTTAGAAAAAATATAGCTGTCTTAGTTGGAGATGACTTCTACATTGCCAGAATGTATATCCCACCTTGCCAAAATTTATATTTCTGTTCCCTAATTCTATTATTCTCACCATTAAGTATGAAAAAAAAAGATTATGCATCAACAGTGTCAACTACCATAACAATCTTAAACACACAGTTATATCCCCCCTATTTCTTCTTTTCTCAAGAGAAAATAATTTTGGAGGTCTTAGACCTATCCTTGTATGACAATTTTTCCATCCTATGTATCACCCTAGTAGCCTCGCTCTGAACCCCCTTCCAACAATTCAATGTCTACCTAATGTAAGGAGCCCAAGAATGAACACTGTTCTCCAAATATGACTTAACCTATGACTTTTTTTCAATATTTCTGTAGGTACAATCTAAAATACTTTGTTTTGCCAATAAAAGCAGCACATAGCTTGGATGACTTCAAAGACTGATCAACTATAACACTGCTTAAAAGAAGAGATAAATTTAAAATATAATTTTACAAAGAAAATACTTCATTAAAAAAGCAAAAACAGAGTTATAATATTTTGCAGTTGTTTTATATTTAAGATTTTATTTAAGTTAGCAGTTGTGTAATTTTTTATATAGACACACTCAAGTAATTTTTCATTTCACTTGTAGAAGGACGTTTCTGGCTTATTAATTATTTAGAACGAATGTCCTTGATTATTATGGAAGTTAGGTGCAACTAAAAGTTTCTTCTTTTCAGCTTTGTAAATCTGATTGAAATGATTCGCTACATTCAGCCTATATGTTACTTTCTGTATTTGGTCCAGTCAAGGAACTCATCTACTGTTTTAGTTGATAGTTGTACTGTTTCCTACTTTATCTTTTGTATAGAAGACTGTTTTGCAGCTAATTATATACCAAAAGAATGTACTTTGTGAATCCCATTTTGGCATTTTAAAATTAGATCTCTTTCTGACCTCTGAAAAGGGAAAATTCATTTTGAATTTAAAAGTTAGAGAGCTAGGTTAACCTTAAGATTACCATAGTAACATAATATTTATTTTTCACAATTGTAGAGTTTTTACTGCTTCTTTACCAAAGTTTTTTTTTGTAATACATCATTGTGTTGCATAAACAGTCAGCATATTTCCACAGTTTAAAAGCTATGCAAACTGTCTACAGGTTTTAACCTCTGTTTAAGTTTTAAGTACAAAGAATTGAAATTTATGTATGCAGATTGTGTTTCTGATATCTTTATCAGTGCTCGTTGATCTGATATATTAAAGAGCCAGCATTTCTCTTTCCAATTTATTCTTAAAAATATAATATTTGTCATAAAAACTTGCTTATGTTTTCCTATAATTAATTTCTGTTGATTAAAAAAAAAAGAGTTTAAAAGGATTGATTTTTCTCTTGGCTCCATTGGGTTAATGTTTGGTGAAATAAAAAAAAATCATTAGGTCTTTTAAAACTTAGAAATTAATATACATTAATGAAAGTTTTAGTTTGTGTTTACTAATAGTAACCTTATTGTATTGTAGGAGAATACAGAGGACAGTCGGTAACAATGTTAACTTGGTACTGATGAAGGATACTATTACAAAAATCTGTTTAGACCAAAAACAGTGGATATAAACATAAAATAATGCATCTTTTTTTTCACTATAAATCAATTAACAAAGCATCAGTGAGTACAACTTATTAGTTTTGGTGTTTCAGATTTTCAAAAAAGTTATATAAAGAGCAAATATTATTATTAATAAACCAAAATGTGGTTAGAAGGGGAAAAAATTAGCATTATGTGCATTGTATTTGTCGTGTTTTAGAAGCAGGGTTCTCAATGGTAAGTCATTCAAATGGAAAAGATTGGGATGATTTCATGTGTTATTTAATTACATTTCAGACTTTATACAAGCATGTTTTTAATTCTGTAGGTTCTAAGGGAGAGCCAGGTATCCCAGGCATACTTGGATTTCCAGGTCTCCCAGGCATACCAGGTGTTAAGGGAGAACGAGGTGAAGTAGGAGAAATGGGTTTGTTGGGCCCAAAGGGTTATCAGGGATTTAGTATAAATGGCCAGAAAGGTGAACAAGGTGAAGTTGGATACCCAGGGGATCCAGGTGAGTACAGTATGATTAATTTGAATGTTTTAGCTTTTAATGTTTGAACTGAAGGTTGTTATTATATATATATATAAATAAATGCAATTTCCTGTCATATTTTCCACCTAACGCTTTCTTTACCATTTTCTTGTATTAAATAATGATGTACAGGTTAAGTAATCTGTAAAATTATGGAAGTGCAAGGGGAAAAGTGATCAGTATGTTTATGTTGATGTTAAAATATGTTGTTGAACATAAAAAAAACATTGGAATATTTTATATAAGTGGATACTAAGTATAGCATCTTAATGAAGACTGCTTTTGTAGGTCGTTTTGTGATTGGTTCAAAGGGTGAGCCTGGTATTCCTGGAGAACCTGGTTTGATTGGGCTTCCAGGAGATGATGGGTTTTCAGGATTCAGTACTCCTGGGGAAAGAGGTATCCCTGGACTTCCAGTAAGTAGGACTTTTAATTTAATGACTTCTGAGGCTTTAAGTTCTAAAAATTATTTGTTTGCTCTTCATTGACTTTGTTTGGTCAGACCATGTGCATCTTTAAGAAGAAATGTGAATTTGAACTAGGTGACTTGAACTTTAGTGATGTATAAAGCATTGGTGCTGAGTCTTTGTTTCTTTATAAATGAGATTTCTGTATTAGTATTTGTATTCTTCTATGCAGGTTTAAAACATTTGATTGAAATATAATCAATAGGGATTTGATGGAATGCCAGGTCTGAAAGGCATGAAAGGGGATTATGGAATTGATGGAACTCCTGGTGTTCCTGGACAACAAGGATTAAGAGGAGATGATGGTTTTCCAGGTGATCCTGGCAGAGGAGGTGATTTTGGATTAGATGGTGAGTTCTTATTTTTTTTTTCCTTATCAATTAAAATATCAGTAAATTGGCACTTTAATGAATTTTCAGAGGATTGTTTCTTTTAAAGTGTCACTCCAGTGACTAAAGATTTTCATGTATGTACTAAGCACATCTACTTTCATCTCTGTATTAAACTTTTATTATGCCTTATTTTTATCCCACACCACTAATAAACACTATCTTTAGGTGATGTATAATGCTGATTACTCAAGAATCTTGAGTTCTTTTATCATATCCAGGGCCATAACTTTTGGGGAGGCAAGGGGCAACTGCCCCCCCCCAAAAAAATTGTGGTGCAAAATTAAAATGTAGGCCTGAAAATTCTAAATAATAATGTAACTCATGAAATATAACTATTTTACAATTCCAAGAATTATGTGTATATATATATATATATATCAGCATGTGTGTGTTTGTGTATTATGATACTGATAATTTTAAAGATATTTATAACTTTGTCCTTTACCATGAGGCTACAGCTCTGGTATCAAGTGTGATGAGGCTTGAAATAACACTGTAAATGAAAACATTTTTACACCTCCTTTTTGAAATATTGTTAATAACCCTTTTTACTGGAACAAGAGTGTTTACTATTCACACATTCTTTCATCTGATCCTAAAAATGATTTTACTTATGCAGAATGCACAAGTGCAGCTAGGTTTTATCCAAACATTGTTAAGATTAAAATAGTGTCGGAAAATTAATTTTATGTAGTTAGAAACAGTTCAACTTGCAAAAAAAATATACGAAAGATGCGTGTCCCAGTTTTTTGAAAACATGACAAATTGCATAACAGATATTATTCTACATCTTCAATAAATAACTGTGTATCAGTAATATTTATAGGACAGAGTACTTTCATATTTCAACTAAATATTGGTATGCAAGAATTAATAACTTACTAAATAACTTTTACAGCAGTTTCAGGAAGTTTCTTAAATATTTCTTTCTTAGAAAAGTTTTTTTTTCTCATTTTCAACAAGTATTAGCAAATGATAAATAAATGTGCTATATTTGCTATTGTATTATGTAGTTTCAAGCATTCAGTTAGATATGTACTACAGTGAAATTTGGCATTGCACTGTTAGTTAAATATTGTTTTTACATAGTTTATATTAAATAATATTGTTACGTCTCCGTTTGTTAATTAATTTTCCGTAACTTCGTTCCGACGAAATTTTAGCGACACAAGTCCTTACTTAATAAAACTGGTTTATTCTTTCTGAATACAACTTTACGATACACTTATTTTCAATATTCGCGCTAAAACAAACACTATAACGAACGTCAACAATACTTCTGACTGCAGTTCAATTACTCACTATCTACACAC
>NW_013742705.1:0-5350 GCF_000517525.1 Limulus polyphemus
AATACTCGTATGTTTCTATTTCAGGCCTAATATTCGTTAATGAATGGTTACAAGATAGGTAAATTCGTAAAATACAAATATAACGTCTTGAATAAATTTTTAGTTGAATAATTTAGAGATATTTCTCAACCATTTTCTGCGTTGTAATTAAAAATACATCTATCGCAGAATACCTGTACGTATATCGTGTAAATTGAGTTAAATACACTTACCACTAGATGGCAGCAAAATGAGGGGAAAGATGCACAGAAATGTTAAAAAAATCTTGAAGTGTTTACATTTCATACCGTCAGATGGAGCCTGTGTATAAAACTTTTGAATTAACTACCTGACTATAACGGCGGACAAAGAAAGTCAAATCCAGTCACGTGGGTGGATGAGACACTAGCTTAAGAACATTCGTTAGTTGTAAATGTTAATCAGCACGTAATCTTTGTTTCTCAACGTGACTACATTATTCTTAATCATCATATCTCCTTGAAGGAAATCAATTTGCTGTTCCAACCTTCCTTGTGACCTCTTGCGGTGGTAACAATTACTGTAATAAATTCGGCTAAACAGCATGACTTAGTGTAATTTCAAATGAAACAAAGTTTTCGTGTGTTTATTCTGTTGAATAATTGAGCAATTTCGTTATTAATCAAACTGTTGAGGGTTAATTTTCTTGTTTAAAGGACACATCATTGAATTATTAATCTTAAATCCAGTTAATAAAAGAAGCAATACGCCCTTTAAAAATAAAGAAACAAGAAAGGATGTAACTTAGTTTTAAATCAAAAAAAAAAGAAAGAAAAAGATCGAAGTAGGGACATAAAGGATCGAACTTATACAGTGTGGTTGTTTAGGGCGATCTATTAGTTGTGTTCGTTTGTTTGTTGTTAAGCACAAAGCTACACAGTGAGCTGTCTTTACTGTGTCCACACGGGTATCGAAACCCGGTTTTTTACGTTAGAAGCCTTCAGACTTACCACTGAGCCAATAAGGGGGGGGGTGATTAGTTGTGTTATAAATCTTTTGAAGTATGTTGCAGATACTAAAGAAAAAAGCACTTGCGGTCAGAACACGTACAGCGAAGGTCAAGACAGAAAAAATTGGTGATTGAGAAAAATAATGGAGGTTAACACCCACATTACTGGTCAGTACAAAACACACTGGAGGTCAAGATACGAACAGAATAGTCAAGACATGAGCACTAGAGGTCAAGGTAAAACAAATACTAGAGGACCATATGCAAACAATGGAGGTCAATACACCAACACTAGAGGTCAAGGTAAAACAAATACTAGAGGACCATATGCAAACAATGGAGGTCAATACATCAACACTAGAGGTCAAGATAAAACAAAAGTGGCAGGCCTGGTGGTTAGGGGGCGCTTGACTCACAATCTGTGGGTCGCGGGTTCGAAGCCGTTGGAATGTTATGATGTTACGGTCAATCCCAATATTCGTTAGTAAAAGAGTAGACCGAGAGGTGGCGGCGAATGGTGTTGACTAGCTGCCTTTCCTCTGGTCTTACACTGCTAAATTAGGGACGGCTAGCGCTGATAGCCCTCGAGTAGTTTTGTGCAAAATTCAAAACAAACAAACACCAGTGATCGAGACAAATAATGGAGCCCAAAACAGACACTCCAACTTCTCTCACATTCCAGTTCAAAATAAAACCGCAAAAATCAGTGACTGTTTATAATAATTCACAAAGAAGACTTTTATCATGGTTACCGGAGATACACAATAATATTCTTTGTCGACCCTTCACACCAGATTTATGAAGTTGTTAACTACACTACAGTATGGTGTCCAGCTCTGCAGTCTAACATATAGTAGGTTGACATAGATGTCAGTTTCATTCTGTGATTGAAAACACACGTTTTGTATGGGATGTCCTCATCAGAACTTTGGTACGTTCTTCACGAATCACGAGACATGCACGTTCTCTCTGGAACTGCAGTCGTAAGCACGTTATTGGACGTCACTTAACAGTTGCGGACCAGATTTAACAGTAAAGTAACGGCAGTAAAGTGGGTAATAGAATCACTCGTGTGATGATAAGTTTTGTCTGAAATGTTGCCTGTGTTGTTAACTAAAGTAAAAGTAACAAATCACCCTCAGAAGCTCTGCTTACAGCTTAACTTGTTAATTGCCTCGCTACAGCACTATTGGTGAAACTCTTGTACGGGTGAAATTAAAAATCCCCCCCTCCCGATAGCTCTATGTGTAAGCCTGAAGGCTTATAATGCTAAATATGGGGTTTCGATACCCGTAGCAGGTAGAGCACGGAGAACTCATTATGTAGCTTTGCGCTTAACAACAACGAAACATTTGAAAACGAAAATCTACACGTTTTGATCTCTTGAATATTTTGTAATCAGCATCGTAGATGGCGCAGCTGTTGTCAACAGTCTTAAGTAAAAACATGACAGACGACACAACCGTCGCTGAAAGGCTTCATTAAAAAAATGGTAGATGGCGCAACCGTAGCTAATAAAATTCAATAAAAACTTGGTTGTGGCGCAAACCGTAGCTAATTAAATTCAATAAAAAACTTGGTTGGTGGCGCAACCGTAGCTAATTAAATTCAATAAAAACTTGGTTGGTGGCGCAACTGTAGCTAACATAATTTATTAAAAACATGATAAATGGCTAGAACAAATTAGGATTTTTTCAGATATCTAAAAACTGTTTGAAACATCATATAAACAATAACAAAAGTTAAAACGTTTGTGCTAAATATCTAATCAAAACCTTAAGCTTTGAAAAGTCACAAGTAAACAAACGTTACTGCAGCACTGACATATACAAATCTAAGAACGTTTTTATATGAACTTCGTATTGACTGCGCGTGCTGTTGAATAGATGGCTTCACTCTAGTCCATCAGTTCAGAATTAGCGAAGATTATGCGCAAATAACTCTTACGTAGCTCTGCGAGAGAAAATTCTGATTTTAACGAACGTATTACGCCTAATCACGGTTCTATTTTCATCTGAGGGAGGAAATAAAATCCAAACAACAGAAGTGACGAGGTCTGAATAAAAATCCTGGCGGAAGTTGATAACTGAAAGGGAAACGCTCCAAGTAAAACAAAACAAAAAAACGCCATACACAGGTCGTCAATCTTGCTTTATTAAAGAAGAAAAGTACAACTTTTTTATTCATTCTTTCTTCCAAATATCTAACAAAAAAGAAGAGACTATTAAAAAAAAGTAAAGCCTATTTTATGTCAAACAATAGATTTATTTCAGCAATAGAAAGAAATGTCGTTTTTTTTTTTCTAACTTTAAAACGAATTTTTTTTTCTATTTTAATAAGAGGATGTTTTTATCTAGGTTTTTTAACCTGTTCTGGAAAAGTCCTTTTGGCTAATAAAATTGTAAAACGCGTAGAAGGAGCTTCCAGCTTTCTAAAAATGAGGTTTTTTTAATGGAGGTAGAAAAACTTTTATATAAATTTAAATATAGTTAAGGAAATGAAATTATTATTTTTTTGCTTTAAAGTTTGTAAACGTGTATTTATTTCATTTAAAAGCGTTCAATGTGAAGCTATACGGACAACCCGCCTGACAAATTCAAGATGGACGACGTAACGGATCACTTTGGTGTTCTTCTTCATTCATTTTCATATTACTCATTTTTCAGATGAAGAAAGGACAGGCCCCGGCATGGTCAGGTGGTTAGGGCTTGACTCGCAATCTGAGGGTCGCGGGTTCGAGTCTCCGTCCCACCAAACATGCTCGCCCTTTCAGCCGTGGGGACGTTATTATGTGACGGTCAATCCCGCTATTCGTTGGTAAAAGTGTAACCCAAGAGTTGGCGGTAGGTGGTGATGACTAGCTGCCTTCCCTCTAGTCTTACACTGCTAAATTAGGGAGGGCTAGCGCAGATAGCCCTCGTGTAGCTTTGCGCGAAATTCCAAACAAACGTACCCCTGAATATAAATCTTTACTGTACGTGTTTGTGAAATAACATGGGTTGAATAGAAATACATGCAAGGATATCCTTATCAGTGTATCTACGCGGCAACATTGGTGTTATTCAGCTAAAGCAGAACATTATGTAAACTCATGCGTTACATGACAGAATAGTTAGATGTCTATATTAACTCTGACTTTTATGGGTTCTATAAAGTTGCTGTCATTTCAATGTTACTTTAAGACCAAAAGGCACTGAATGAAGACTTTGTTATTGGTCCCATACATATATACATTTTATTTTTAAGCATGGCCGGGCGTAGCCCAGTGTTAGCGTGCCCTGGCTATCTATCCGGAAATTCATGGTTCACGTCCCGTATCTGCAAAAACAGCGCTTCGCACTTGGGGACTGTAGGTGCGCTATAAGAGGGGCTGACAGTCAAATCTCACTATTTGGTCTGACAGGAGTAGCCCCAGAATTAGGGGTTAGTGCTGTTGGATAAATACCCTCCCTCAAATCTATCAGGTCCCACGGTGGGACAGTGGTACGTTTACGGACTTACATCGCTAAAATCAGGGGTTCGACGGGCAAGGTCCCCCTAATCCCCCCTCCATGGCGCCGGCTCTGCTTTCGAATCACTTTCATGTTCTCTCTTTTGGTTTGAATTTCGCGCAAAGCTACACGAGGGCTATCTGCGCTAGCCCTCCCTAATTTAGCAGTATAAGAATAGAGGGAAGGCAGGTAGTCATCATCACCAACTCTTGGGCTACTCTTTTACCAAAGAATAATGGGATTGACCATGGCTGAAAGGGCGAGCATGTTTGGTGTGAAGGGGATTCGAACCCGCGACCCTCAGATTGCGAGTCGAGCGCCCTGGCCACCTGGCAAGGGTACGTGCTTAAGCATTAACAATGAACAAAGAATCTCCTTCGTGAATATGCTGCAGTGTATAAAGCTTTTATGTATCAGACCTTGGAAGGATTTAAACTGATACAAATAACACTGAAAGCTTTACTTGCCTAAGTGATAGTAATTTTATGACAGGCACATTGTAGTATGAAGTTACAATTTTCACAAAATCCGCTTATCGGTCAGATACGTGAAACAACAAAGTCACCGAGTCTGTAACGCCACACCTCTCGATCTGTTTCACATCATTGTTTATTACCGACGCTACTTGGTAGCGCGCGCTCTTGAGCTACGTCAGTTGGTAAACCAATACACATACCGTGGATTACATTTGAAAAATTTAGTTCGTTAGTCGAAAACATGTATATTTCATATCACGTGATGTCTGGGAACATTCTCGTGGCTATAGCAATGTCCGAAATAAATTAAATTAGAATATTTAAGGGACCACTTTCTCGTCACAACTACTTAATTAATCTTGACCTTTTATATTCACTAGTGATACCTGTATTACTACTACTTAATAATCTTGACC
>NW_013742706.1:0-5298 GCF_000517525.1 Limulus polyphemus
CACACCTTTTAAAATAATGTAATTGGAGAATTCTTCTTGTTTTGAAGAACTTAAAAGTCAATAACTTTTATTTTATAGACGAACTGAGCACATTTGTCTTTGCCGTTCCGTCTAACAGATCGAAAACTTTACTGACTTTACCAGCAACAGTCTTAACATCAGTAAGCATGAACTCATATCCCCGGGAAGTAAATCATCATTTGTCGACTCCACTTCGTCATTTTAACTACCTTAGTCACGTTTTATTGCTCATATTGATTTATTACATTATTTTCCAGAGTTAG
The DNA here is from genome assembly GCF_000517525.1 of Limulus polyphemus. Classification (NCBI taxonomy): domain Eukaryota; kingdom Metazoa; phylum Arthropoda; class Merostomata; order Xiphosura; family Limulidae; genus Limulus; species Limulus polyphemus. Next base: position 285 of record NW_013742706.1, read on the forward strand.
TCTACATCAAACTCACTTCGAACGTCAGTCTCTCATTTTGGCTGCCATCAGTTTTTTTTGTTTTTTTTTTCTGAGCAACCACCCAAAGAATATTAATATTTCAATAATATCAAAATCTTTCCAATTTGATCTCATATTAGTAATAATTTATACTTCAGTATTATTACTACAGTATAACGAGATGCATTCTCCTGATTGATCACCTGTAATAATCATTATATTTACAATAGTTTGCTGGAAGTAAAGGCTTAATGATCTGTTAAACATTAAACCAGGGATGTTGTAAAAAACTAAAAGGAATTGAATAATATTAAAATCAGATTTAAACAAATTACAATATATGACATTTCATTCAAGGAGATAGTTTATTTGTTTGTTAAATTTCGCGCAAAGCTACGCGAGGGCTAGCCGTCCCTAATTTAGCAGTGAAAGACTAGAGGGGAAAGCAGCTATTTACCACCACCCACCGCGAACTCTTGGAACTACTATTCTGTTACCAACGAAAAGTGGGATTAACCGTTACAATACAACGCCTCCACGTGAACTCGGGATGATTGAACTCTATTAAAAACTAGTAACAACAATGTTATTCGAAAATTGAAGGGTGAAATAAAGATCAGAAACTAGAGAGCATTTGGGATGGGAGGAAAATCTGCATTACCCATTCCTACGCTCCACCACCTAACGTATAAATGAATCCACTGCAAATGCTCGCTTCTTTCTGATCTTTTTCCGTCCCTACGTCCTTAAAATTTTAAAATGATTTTTTTTTATTAGTTTCTGCATGGGGCTGTAACTTCTAGGTGGTCAGTTGGTCTGTAACCTCTAGGTGAAAGGCACCATTTCACCAACTTATTCTGTTCTATTCTATAGGGAGCCATAATAAATCTATAGACGTTACTTCTTGAAGTCATGACCAGGATAGTGCGCGGCGCGGTAAGGAGTATGCGGTACATTATCCGTGTAACTCACATAATGTCTTGTTTGTTTGTTTTGAATTTCGCGCAAAGTTACACGAGGGCTATCTGCGCTAGTATTGCAGTGTAAGACTAGAGGGAAGGCAGCTAGTCATCACCACCCACCGCCAACTCTTGGGCTACTCTTTACCAACGAATAGTGGGATTGACTGTCACATTATAACGCTCCAACTGCTGAAAAGGTGAGCATGTTTGGTGTGACGGAGATTCGAACCCGCGACTCTCAGATTGCGAGTCGAGTGCCTTAACTACCTGGCCATGCCGGGCCGTCATAATGTCTTACTGATCAGAGACTGTGATTACTGCTTTGGGCTGTAACTAACCATATGTGATCATTTGCCGCTGTAGGTTTGAAAAGTCACATCCTAGTTTACCAGTTACAGCTGACGGAGAAGGAAAAAGAAGAAGAAGAAAGTCGATGTTTCTGCGGCCCGTTTTGACAGTTTTGTACTTGATTAGTGAGTTGGTTGAGTTGCTACCATACATAATGTACAGGCCGCCATTTTTAACCGGACCCATTTCTACATAGGGGGCGCTGCTGCTCTCCCTGGGGGGGGAAGTTATCAGAAAAATGAGTGATGGTGATTATTAGGAGAATATAAAAATATATTATACAAGGTATATGTTTTAGACAATGAAATATTGCTAGCCTCGTTAAACTTGTATATCTTAGTAGCTTCTCAAAATGATTTACCTATATAAGGTCTCGGTTGAAATAGAATATTTAATAGAATATTTTCTACTTATTCTTTACTTGATAATGAAAAACGTCGTACAGAGTTTATTTATGAGGCTAATTTTTAGTAATAAAAAATTACGACTCCCATAATTGTCTGTAATAGCTGGGAAAAGAAAAATTAAGCTTCGTTTGTTTCCTTTTCTTTCTTTCGTTTTCCATCCAAAACAAGAAAAGGTTTTATAACATTCAAAGTAATAAATCTACCACACACACACACACACACACACACAACAAAAGTACGCATGCTCCGCGAACACAGCAGGAAAATAGTACGACCTAAATAAAAAAAACAAACAAATAGAAGATACAGTAGAGATTCCGTTTCAGAATACGACAGAGATTGATTAACAGCAGCTTGGGGGCAAAAAAAAACAACACATTAATCGCTGGAATGAACGGTGAGCCATTCAGTAATAATATCACTTAATAGTTTGATAACCAAAACTAAAAACATAAATACGTGGGTTTTAAAGTCAATAAAGCCTGCGTGCCTAATTTAATATTTGTTGTCTTTCAAACTTTTTTGGATCGCGTGGGTTTGTTTGTAATTAAGAACAAAGCTACACAATGGGCCATCTGTGCTCTGCCCACCACGGGTATCGAAACCAGGATTCTAGCGTTGTAAGTCCGCACACATACCGCTGTGCCACTGGGAGGGGGGGGGGACCGAAGAAGAAGGTCATGGACGGACCTCACTATAGATACGTAGTGCTAACTTTTAACATTGGGAATCGTTACGGTGAACTTATAATTTATCAGATTTCGTCACGATTTTTATATTGGACAGTCTAAAGACGATGAAATCTAATTTAAGTTATAAGTTTAAGCAACATCAGTTCAACATCAGCGTAATATTAAATATGTGCAAAGGAAGGTACCTGAGCAGGTGTAGTTAAATTAAATCCATGCATATTTAGCTCAACAGCAACCGTCAGATGACAATATTAAAATAGAGATTAACTTAAAATATAAAATGAAATAGTATTATGAAAAGTATATGTTATTTTCAGTGGGTTTCTCACGTTTGATACTGAACAATTATTGACTGGTTATGAGGACAACAAGTGATCTATTGCCCGAAATCACCGGTTATTAATTGTTTTATTCCCCCCCCCACACACACACATTTCTTCCTTTTTCGTTTTTACTAAAATATGATTAATTAGCTAATTAATTAGTCGTTTAGCCTACATCCTCGGGCTTAAATGTAAATCTTAAAGTTGAACATTTCATTGAATATTTTGATCTCATTTTAAGAATCAATAATAAATCAATAATATTTAGAAATTGGAATCATACTATAAAGTACGCACCTGTTTAAATTTGGCAGAAATTTTGCCTAGAATGCTGCCGTGATTTCCCAAGTTGTTTGTAACTACTTCTAAATGAATCAGCGTATTTTCACTGTGTTGCAAAACACTGTCGTCTGCAAATTTCTGCTACAACGTCACGCACACATTGCAACGTCCTTTACATGGCCTTAGCATTGATGCGATTTGTTGCTCAGCTTTCAAGGTAGCATTGACAAATGTTTGCGCCATATGACGCGTTTTCGGCTAATCACGACAAAGGATTCGTGGTAGGGGGTATAGAATAATTACAAATATTCTACAATGTGACACAAATCGTGTCGCGCCACATATCGTTTGTTTAGAAATAACAAAACAATAAATGTAGAATGATAACTATTTATACCAGCAGAAGTTTGAAATTAATATGAACTCCAATAAAAGGACTTGAAGCACATTTAAATTTCAATACAGAAATTTTAGCCTTCAAGAGAGACGCATAAATGCAAATACATCAGCATACAAATGCATGTTTATTGAGTGACGATATTTCCTTTATCACAAGAAATGCTGAAATAGAAACAATAGTTAAGTTTTAAAAAAAGGACTTTAGTCTAGGCTGATGTAGTCTGAAATGTAAATTGTCCTGTTTTCGGAACGTTCTGATCTAAAAATCTGGTTTTACAATCTACATAATACATCTATAAAATACAACGTGATAACGACGTATCATTGCCAATACTAGGAAAGCTGTTATTATTATCCACGGAATACAACGTGATGGTGGTCATTGCTTGTTATGTGACGAATATTTTAAATTTACTTGGAATATTCTACAATCTAGATTTAGACATTTTAGGCTTATGTTTCGTTTAACGCTGTCTGCGCCTAAAACTTAGAAGTGCATTCTTGTAAATTATAGGCTTAGCATTTAGCCTTCATTACATTTTGGGCATTTTTCGAAATATAAGTGTCAAGTGATTGGTATATTTAGAAGACTAAATATTTTATTTATTATTACTTCAAATTTCGTACTTTTAGGTTCCAGGATCATTTACTATTAATGTAAACAAAGCTAAAAATAAAAGCTTAAAGTGGCGACATTAGGCCTAGCAATGTAGATTCATATTTCCGCATTTTTTTCTTTCGTGTACTATAATTACTTGAACGTACACCGACTAAAAAGATAACTTTTTATGTAACACATAATATAAATCTTGTTATTTATTACAAAATTTATGCTAATACACACAACGAATGAATATTCGTACAATACTTAACGTACAATATATATAATAATACCTAATATTTAATGTATAATAAAATAGGAGGATCAGAAAGACAGGAACTTTGGTTTGATAAATTTCCTTTGTCTATTTTCAAAAGTCGAAGTACAAATTGAATTGGACATTAATTATTTCTAAAAGAACGTTGAAGAGATAATTGGGGGGATGAGAGCCTGTGCCAAGGGCGGTGCCAAACTAGTCAAGCATAAAATAGGAGTAGAAGTAATAGTATTAAAATCATCTTATTTACACTGAGAACACTGTCATATTGGTGTTAAAAATCAAATATATATATATATATCAATTTTAAAAGTATTAAAATTAATAAACATATAATAAAAAATACGCATAGTAGATAATAATAATAATAATAATGTTAATATTTTCAATCTGCTTAGACTGTGGAATTTTATATGAAATTAGTAATACAAAATTAGGCTTAACTTTATTTCCCTGTTACTACAGTGCTGTTAGATAATATTAGTTCGTCAAGAAATTAATGTCGCGTTTTGGAACACTTTCATTAACCACCCCACAAAAAAAACGTACATCATGTATAATAGTTAAACAACCCACCTAAATGTCACGTTAGTGTAGCCTATATAATGTGTAAAGTTCAGTATACTTTAATTCCTTATAGCGATGGCAGACGACGAGACACACATTCGGCATGTAATGCCCACAGAAAAAACGTACATCATGTATAATAGTTAAACAACCCAC
>NW_013742707.1:0-5292 GCF_000517525.1 Limulus polyphemus
CTCCCTCACTCCCTTCTTGCACCCCCGCCACTAAACGCGTAATGGGCAGGCAGTAATCGAACTATTCTATCTCGTTAAATGCATTTTGACTTTTATGACTCCTCCTATTTAGAGAAATCGAAAGTGACGTGACACACAAAGACTTTTGTGTAGGTTAGATTGAATAGGTGTTCTATATGTATTTTTCTAGATTGGTAAATAAAATTTTCTTAAAATAACAACTTGTTGGAAAGTTACTCCACAACTGTTAGCTGAAAGTGTAGAATCAGGTTTCTAAATGTATTTTAGTTTATCTTTGTTGATGACAGTAGAAAAACGAAGACTATTTAGTTATAAAACTTTAATGTCCGAAGCGACAAAATATTTTCAATTTAGGTTTCCCTATACATTCGTTATGTATGATCTTACAGGCTTTCATTTAGGCATAAACGTAAAGGCTCGTTAGTGTTTATGTAAAATGTGTGTAAAATATATAAGGATTTTACAGATCCCTATAACCACGCATTGATAGAATAACTATGAAACATGTAGCATATAACGTCTAAAAAAAAAAATCTTAATTCTCTCATTATTATAAGTCTTCGTGAAAGTTTTTGAAGTGAGTGATAGTCTAATTGTTTTTTGTCGTTCTTTTTTGGTTTACTTCCTTTTTCACTCATTTATTATTCAGTTTTATATATTTAGTTCCCCCTTGTCGAGAATAACTCGTCAACTATTTTTGTGCTATTGTACTACTCTTTGCTTCTTGCTTTCTAATTCTTCTCGCTGTACTAATTTTGAAGGTCATTCATGTAACATTCAGTGTTGGTTAGGTGGATAATGCTTGGTATTGGCTAATGAAACAATAACCCTGGCAACACAGTAGCCACTTAACCCAAACTGTGAATACTGCCTGCAGGCAAAAATATACTTTCATTGGCACACGTGTTGGAAACATGGCTAAAACGTAAGGAAAATTCCCCAGTCGAAAACGAAATAATCGTGGGTGTAAATTTAAAAAAACTGTACAAAAAATAAAGGTGAATAAGCCAAAAAACATTTCTCAAAGCATTCTGTTAGATGCAGCAGACGGACTTTCATTTATAACCAAAATTTAGTAATAATTTGAACAATCACCTAGTTTTTATATTATTTTAATAAAAGAAGTATGGCGTTTGGAGCTAACGCTCTTCGTCAGATCGTACAGTTTACAATTATTGTTAGCTCTAAGATCTGAAGATAAGCGTTATGTTCAGACGTTTTATACCTAAGAATTAGTCTCTCCGCCGGATTGATTCGAACTCTAGATTATAACACCAATCCGAAAACGTAATACTTTATTAATCTGTCATATTTTAGCTTTGAACTTATTTACTTATTGATAATTAACACATGCTGAGAAGATTTAATTAGATAAGAACAAATTGTTTTAGTTCATTAACATATATTGATGAAATCCGTCGTTCAGTACTTACAAAGGGTACAAGACATTATAAGAAAATGCTACATTTAGCGCATTACATAATAAAACATCATCGTAAGTTCTGTTTGGACAAATTAACTGTTTTCTCAAGAGTAAGAATTTCGATACTATCTTCTGTTACCTGACTTGTATATGATTTTTGTGAAAGCCACTACTAGTTGATAGAAAGTAGTTCGAAAAGTTGTAATACCCTAAATAAAAATGTGGAATTCCGAAGTGATAGAAAGTCATTAACCACCAATTAACTTAATGTCTTAAATTGTGATTTCATTATTTTAATATTATAAATGAATGCCGCAAGTTAAAATATTAATGGAAAACTACCCCAAAATATTCGTTTTTTGTAAGATGTGGAAAACTACGAAAAGTATATATACAAAAATTATTTAATATTGCCTTATTTCGAGTTGGAGTGTTTAATTACTTGAGACCGAGGGCGTTTTCTTTTTTATCAATATGTCTAAGAAATATATCAGACACATAAACTGTATAGAAGCCTACTACAAACAAATAACTTCGAGTGAAATAAAAACAGAGATTAGTATATAATATATCTAAAGTACCGATGAAAAGTCTGAGTCCATGGAAAACAACAAATTGAATCGTAAATAATGTGTTTAGAAATGGATGTTACTAATGTTTTGGTACTATGAATCAGTCTATCATTTCATTTCTCTGTACACTCTCTAAAACTTGCTATAGATAAATTGGCTTTAAATCTCAAGTATTAACACAAACTTTCAGCTGGATTAACATCAGGATTTATGGGTAGCCATTTTCTAACTAAAAGAACTTTTACATTCTCCAAATAACCCCTATACAGCTAGATAATGTGTTTTGGATTAAGTTGGCCATAGCTGATATCAAATTTATAAAATCACATAGGAAACGATATTAGTACAATAAGTCACAAATACAAACTCTGGCGATTTGATTTTCGTATCTCAGTTAATGACAAATATATAAGCTGAAAGCACAATCAGTTGTTTTTGACCTATATTGACATTTCTCTTTTGTTAAGAAATAGAAACAGGAATCTTCACGATATCAAATCAAAAAGCCAACAAATATTTCTCAACATTTTTCTGTTTGAAATGAAGTCAATTACTTTAAATTAGTTAGGGCTAACCTTTACAATACTTAATACTATTAATAAGTAAATTTGTAATGTTATTCTACGACCTGACGTTAGACTTTTTAAAAACTCTGATAAGCTTTTAATATATTGTTGTACAAAACTCTACTAAAATATACCTACATCCGCCTTTTGTTACATCTGTTGAAATGAAGTGTGCGCGAATTTTCAGGACAGACAAAATTTGTGTATTATTATAATATTGTGATATTGCTTGAATAAGTTCCAAATTCTGTCACATCAGTAGATTTTGTTTCGTATAGACACACAATTATGGGATACTTTTAGAATGTTTTTAGGTGTCTGTGAGTGCTTTCCAAAGTTATCTCTAAATAAGCGTTACGGTTGTAGATGTATTCAGATAATATTCTCCCTGTAACATCAAATAAATGTATATTTTTTCTCATCATCAAAGTCTAATGTCACTTAAGTTAAGAAACTTTTGGGCCATTGTTTCATTAGAAACGATATTCCTAAGTGTTCGTCTCTTGGTGAGTAAAATAACCAGTTAGTTCTTAAAACAAGAAAAAGAAGAGCAACTTCTTTTGAACCAGAAACATTCACGTTTAGATAAGAAAAATGAGAACTTCGGAGAGATTTACGATCTATTTCTATGATGTAATTGTTGTACACAACTTGGTTTTATGCTAAAATTTCTATTCATTCAGGGAGTTGAATAAATTCTTTATATCCACGGTAATTTAAAAAATATCACTCGGACAATGACTATAACTACTTTTATGCAAAACTGCACAGATGAACCACATTTTCAAGGATTACAACACGCTATAAGAGTACCATTCCTTCCTGAAAATGGTATCTGTCTAGTAGCTTAGTACAGAGGGTCGTGATTTTAACGAGGCCCTTCATATAACTTACATTAGTTCAAATTAATTAATAATATAATGACTTGTATGAGCTTTGACGTAAATGCTACATCTTAAATTTATGGATTACACATAGATTATAGTATCCTATGCACGTGTCAAGGAACAATCAAATAATATATTAACAAAAAAATTTAATTTCCTTAATCAAACATTTGCGGTCAAATTGTTATCTTTATGGTAATAGTACTTCCTTAAATACAAAATTTCTAGAACAATACAAACGAATTGTAATCGTAGACACCGAAATGTGTAACTCCACTTGCATACAGGTCGTACTTTATAGAACCTTAACTGATGTGGGGGCTAAGTTCAATACAGAGATAAATTAATTCTATAACCTGCGTACGTTTTTTACATTTGGATATCTTGAACTAAACGTTACTGTGCTTGTTACGGTCGATAAATAAACATATAATGTTATTATACAACATAATGTCAGACTTTTTTAAATAATTTAAGATTGATAAGGGTATGTTTGGGGAATTTTCAGAACAGTTATTGGTATCAACCCCCAAACAAAATTACAGGCGAGGATGATACAACAACATGAAAAAAAAACAACAAACATACATGCATGTTGTTGCATACACATGTATTTGTGCGCGTGAGCTAAAGAACCGAGGCCGGAGAGGCGTAAGCATGACCAAATGTTCGACAATTTTCGACAAGTGCTCCAACAAACGGCGGCTGATCGGGGCAGACCGGGATCATTGGATCCAATGCCTCGGAAATTTAGCTGTGGGAGGAAATTGGAGTACCCCGAGAAAATCCACTTTCACAGCAAGGTTGCCGAAATAAAACTGCCAGGACCGTGTCGGTAGAATACTGAAAAGGAAGAAAAAACAAGGATAAATAAATAAAATCAGTTATAATATTAGTTATTCTAAGACTTTAGAATACACTGGAAGCATGAAAAGTCGAAGAAAAGTGGGGGGAAGGTTTGATTGTACTTTAGGTCGGACTCGTCGTTGTCGTCTCTGGATGGAAGATGGGCGAGGTAAGGCACATTTCGATGAGAAACATATCTTGGTGTTGAATCTCGTCGAAAGGGTTGTTTTTCTTGTGTCTTCTTCGGGTTGGTCATCAGTCTGAGTTCTCCTGTTTTCCTTTTAATCCTTGTTTGTGTTTCCTGGCTAGATAACTGAACGCTGTCTAGATGTAGATACGTCATGTTTGGTGGTCTGTGGTGTTTGGGTGTTCTTCTTGGTAGGTGTAGGTTGTGCGGGTTTGACTACTTGGGCTAATAGCACTTTGAGGGTGGATGGTAGTTTGTTGTTGGTCATCAGTGTTATGTTGATCCGTGGCGGGCGTTTGAGTGTGGACGTAATGAGACTATTCTTGAAAGAGGCTGGGCGTCGATGTGGTCTTTTGGCTCTAAAGTGGAAAAAGTAGTAAAATAAACCGTTAGTAAGTATGTGTTACGCGGTTTCTTTCTACGGTGCTGCTATTTTTATGAAGTGGGTTGGATTTCCGAGGGTTCTGGAACGGATCTGGTGAACAGCATGAATATTGTAAATTGAGGATGTTTTCAGAGTTGACAATATTCTTCTGTGTTGATGGAAAGGCTGACGACTCTAAGAAGACAGAGAAAAGGGGAATATTAGATCAAGAAGGCTTACAAGTAACTGGCAGATTATAATCTTATGGAGAATATAGGTAATCAAAGTCCTTCGTAAAAGCCTGGTCTAGGTAGGGTCTATGGAGACGTTGGGCTTGTATTTCGTTAAGAATGCGTTGATTTCGCGTAAGGAAAAATCCTTTGGAATCCCGTCGATAATGACGAGGGAGACTGAAGCGTTGGACAG
>NW_013742708.1:0-6254 GCF_000517525.1 Limulus polyphemus
CTGTGCATGTGCTAAACTACAGAGTGTTCTTCAAGTAGATAACAAACAGGTTTTTTTTTTTTAAAACAGCTAACTCATGGCCCGAAAGTAGTCAGCAATCAGAATGTGCTAAAAATACTAAATGTTCCAAATGTAACTTACGAAGAACGTTACTAAACACAATAAAACTGTGTTCCGTAAATAATTTGTTTTCGGATAGTCGGTTTGGTTTGAAATTCGCGCAAAGCTACACGAGGGCTTTCTGCATTAGCCGTTCCTAATTTAATAGTGAAAGACTAGAGGGAAAGCAACTAGTCATCACCACCCACCGCCAACTCTTGGGCTACTCTTTTGCAAACGAATAATGGGATTGACCGTCACATTAAAACGCCCCCATGGCTGAAAGGGCGAGCATGTTTGGTGGGACGAGGATTCGAAACCGCGACACTCAGATTCACCTGGCCATGCCAGGGCAACTTTTCAGACACTCGAGAAAAGCTACACAATGGCTACCAGCACTAGCCGTACCTAAGTTTGAACTGATAGACTAGAAGAAAGGCATTTAAATCACCAACATTAACTGACCCCCCCTTGGGCTACTCCTGTCTATACAGCGAGACATTAGTTTGGTTACGGCAACGGGACGCAAACATTGGGCCCACAGATTTACAGTACTGCACAACTATAATATTCACAGTGTTTCGAGTCGTTTCTGAAAAGTACCAACAACAACAGTGTTGAGTTTTACGGTCACATGTTTGATTTATAAATTAAATTATAAATCTAATATCGCTGTTTGTGAAACCAGTGATAGAAGTTCCTTATAAGGTTCTGGGTCCAGTTAGAAGATAATAATGGTTTTAATAAAGTGAAGATGAATTGGTTTCTTGTTATTAGAAAGACGGGGTTAAGGGTCAAGTTTCTGGTTCGTCAAGATTAATAAAAAAATAAAATCCTTTCATCTCATTAAATCCATCCTGTTCCCTTCCCCGGTGAGTCTGTCCCCCAGTAGCACAGCGGTATGTCTGCGGACTTACAACGCTAGAAACCGGGTTTCGATACCCGTGGTGGGCAGAGCACAGATAGCCCATTGTGTAGCTTTGTGCATAAATTCAAACAAACAATCCCCGGTGAGTCAGTGGTACATTTACGGTCTTACAACGCTAAAATTAGGGATTCGATTCCCTGCAGGCGGTGGACAGAGTGCAGATAGCCCATTGTGTGCACAACGAAACATAAAAGTAAGTCCTTCTTAATTACATGATATGCCCATACTGAATTTCAAATGAGTTGAGAACATCTTAGTTCAAAAATAAAAGCCCCCAGTGGCTTAGCGGTAAGTCTGCAGGCTTACGACGCTAAAGTTTACATAGTCGTGGTGGGCAGAGCACAGACAGATCCCTGTGTAGCTTAACCACAACCATACGAAACTATAAATAAAAACCAGAACCAAAACATCTGTTTCATTGTAACTTGCAGCGAGATTCTGGAGAGCATCAGTTTTATGCATTTCTTTCTAGTTTATCGCTAAGAATAGTTTGAAGCTAACTAGTACAACCAAGAAATGCAATGACGTCATAGTTCACAGCTTTATCGATAATGTTTAAATCTTTAATTAAGTTTGAGCTTGAAAAGAAAAAAGAAAAGAAAATGAGACACTCACTCGACTTGTTGTCTGCAGAGTTTCAGGTTCAGAGGAGCACAAGGAAAACAAACAAACAGCAAATATAAATGTGAATCAATTTTGTTTGTCATAAGACAATAGAGTCGACTTTATTATATTTTTAAACACCACATTTTGTATTCGGTCCCGCAGGGTTTTCCGAGAAGAAGCATGTGTGATATTTCTACCACACTTTGTCCACCATGTCCCTTGCTGATTCAACCACACTTTGTCCACCATGTCCCTTGCTGATGATTTTTTCCGCTTAATACCAAAGTTCATTAGGCTGACTGACCATTAAGCTCATTGTATTTTTCAACACCTCGCCCTTTATTTGGTTCCTTATGATTTTATCCCAGCCGACCTGATGAGCTCTGGTATTGAGGGAAATGCGTCGTCGGTAATAGACATAGTAGACGTAGTATTTTGGAAATATTATAACAACTTTACTTCGCGGAAATGACACCTATGATTCCTTTTAATCGCGCTTCTCCACCAGGAGGCATTTGCATCATAGCAATTGTTCGTTGTTTTGTTTCTTTCAAATGGCTTATACAACAGAAATAGTGTTCCGACCATTACTGTGCTTATCTTAGCCAGTCAGATGAGCTCTGGTATTGAGCGAAATGCGTCGTCGACAGTAGATATGGCTGACAGTGTAGTTGAAATAATATCATTCACTCTTCTTCTTCTCGGAAAAACACAAACAAACAAACCAAGGGACAGATATGATCAATTACAATAACATTTCGCTCGCAAAAAGCGCTTACATAATAACTAATATAACTAAATAATGATAATAATATTTCAGTAAACAATAATATTTTTAATAATCCTCTTACCTGATTAGTAACTCTTATTTCGCTGAATAATGTTCCTTGTCAACTCATATTGTAGTCTCACAACATCTTTCATTAAATGTGGTCTTCCTAATCATACTACATTTAATTCTATCTAGCGTTCAAGGTAGTTTTCTCTATCAAATTACTACCAAATCTGTTGAAAGCTTTGAGAAAATTGAACTCCATCATGATGAAAAAGTCGTATGCTGCTTTCAAGCCTAAATCTTTGAATCAGACATAATATTGTTATTTCTTTCTTAAAAACCGTTTTCCTTATCAAATTAATAAGAATTTTCTGAAGCATGAACGCTTCTATTTTTAAACTTTAATTCATTTCTAAAGATATGTTTAGCCTAGAGTGGATTTTTCGGAAACTTTAAGTGTTTTAGGTTTAATAATTTCATGCGTTATAAGTGAAATATAGCATAATATATTTAAAACTAAACAACTGCGTTGGGGTGCGACGTATGATAATAAATATCACCAGATTTCCTAGAGCTAGCGGAAATACTGATATTAGATGAAACAACTCCACAATATCACGTGTTCGTCTTTATATTGTTTTTCTTTGTAACGGCTACCATTTCTTTAGATATGTTACGCATACTTAGAATAAGCGCTTTAGAATACGTTACGCTTACTTAGAATAAGCGCTTTAGAATACGTTACGCTTACCTAGAAGTGACATTTTAGAATATGTTACGCTTACTTAGAAGTGACATTTTAGAATACGTTACGCTTACTTAGAAGTGACATTTTAGAATACGTTACGCTTACTTAGAAGTGACATTTTAGAATACGTTACGCTTACTTAGAAGTGACATTTTAGAATACATTATGCTTACTTAGAAGAGACATTTTAGAATACGTTACGCTTACTTAGAAGTGACATTTTAGAATACGTTACGCTTACTTAGAAGTGACATTTTAGAATACGTTACGCTTACTTAAATTTGACATTTTAGAATACATTACGCTTACCTAGAAGTGACATTTTAGAATACATTACGCTTACCTAGAAGTGACATTTTAGAATACGTTACGCTTACTTAGAATAAGCGCTTTAGAATACGTTACGCTTACTTAGAAGTGACATTTTAGAATACATTACGCTTAGTTAGAAGTGACATTTTAGAATACATTACGCTTACCTAGAAGTGACATTTTAGAATACATTACGCTTACTTAAAAGTGACATTTTAGAATACATTACGCTTAGTTAGAAGTGACATTTTAGAATACGCTTACCTAGAAGTTGCTTAATCGTAGCTTTATTTGAACTTTCTTAGGATTTGTAGAATGTTTTTCATTGGGTTTTACTTGTTAGTACCTTTAGCAGGAAACCACAAATGAGCTATTTGTGTTCACTGCGAGAATCAAGCCCAGAATTTTAGCGTTATGAGCCTTCAAACTTACCGTTGATCCATCAAGGGGACTTCATTAGATCTGAAGTAAATCCATTAAACACGTAAATGATTTGTTTGGTTGTAGTTAAGCACGAAGCTACACAATGGGTCATCTGTGTTCTACCTACTACAAGTATTGAAACCCGGTTTCAGTGTAAGTCCGCAGACAGGTCGCTGTGCCACTTAGGGGAGGGTGCAAAACGTTTTCTTTTTGTTGTTTTTGTTTTAGTAAAATTGTAAATATACTTAGTTCCCTCATTGAGACATCGGTAATTTTATGGACAATGCTACAATTGTAGGTTCGAGAGTGCAGTTAGCCTATTGTGTAGCTTTGACTAAGACAAACAAACTCGCTAATATACTTTATTTTTTATATGAATAAATTGTGTTTACAAAAAAACAACACAGAATTATCCGTAGGTTTTGTTTCTGTAACTTTTAAAATTAACAATTTTTATTATAGTCCCATAAATATACGTTTGACAGCCCTACAAACAATCTGAAGTTGAATATATATTTAATGAAAATTCAATGACCAGTTCATTTTAAACAGTAATTTATTCCACAAGTTTTCTATTCCTGACCGACATTTATTGTTTGTTTGTTTTTTGAATTCTGCGCAAAGCTACACGAGGGCTATCTGCGCTAGCCATCCTTAATTTAGCAGTGTAAGACTAGAGGGAAGGCAGCTAGTCATCACCACCCACCGCCAACTCTTGGGCTACTTTTTTACCAACTGATAGTGGGATGGACCATCACATAATAACGCCCCCACGGCTGAAAGGGGCGAACATGTGTGGTGTGACGGGGGATTCGAACCTGCGACCCGCAGATTGCGAGTCGAGCGTCCTAGCCACCTGGCCATGCCGAGCCACAGACATTTATTGATTATAGTTGTTACCAGACTTCTTAAATAAAAACGCTTGTACGAACGGTCCTTGTCATTTATCTTTTGTTTGTTGCAAGGTGATTCATCAAACAAAACTACTAAACAAATAATGATTTTACGAGATAAAACAAGAGGGAATCCTCAATGGCCTTGAAATTCTTTTAGGCAAGATTAGGGTAAATTAATCTATGAGATCTTATTTTTCTTTTTGTTACCTATATTTTTGCACTCCAGTAATAACAAGCGTGGGGCGTGAGTATACCCGATTTAATTTTATTACTCATCAGGATCTCCACCAACCTACCTTCAAATTGAAATTATTACGGGCAGGATTAGAGTAACTTAATCTATGAGACCTTGGACGTGGTAAAATACATCAATAGAAAGGGTTTGATTTCCTGGGTCCAAATCGGTCAAGAGATGACAGAGCTATGAGCTAAAAGTTTGTACTAGCCGTGGATAAAAAAAAAGGATGAGTTAGGTTCGTATGGTGGTCACAGTGTGTAGCTTTGTGCTTAAAACAAGGACAGTAATAAAAAAGAATAAAAAACATATTTTATTTGTGGTAGAGCTTCAGAAGAACTTTCGATCTTTTCACCACGTGATGTTAAAGTTTGCATTCTTTTCACCACGTGATGTTAAAGTTTGCATTCTTTTCACCACGTGATGTTAAAGGTCGCATTATTTTTATCACGTGATGTTAAAAATTACAGCCACTTACGGAACAGCTTGCGTGGTTACTGATCCTGATAATGGCGGTAACAAACGCAAAGCCGTTTGTTGAGGTCGATCTTCGACGTTGTGCCTGGTCAGATCTTTCACAGGTTCGTTACGAGTCCCCTGTTTACTCCCAGATGGCGCTTTCCCCACTTGCAGAGGTTCCATCTCATCGGGACCAGATTTTTTGTTTCGTCGTTTTTTCCAGTAGAAACAACAGAAAAATATGCTGATTCCCATGGTAATCAAAACAGCCAATGATCCAAGTACTGAAGCCACTATAACTGTGGTTAGGTCCATACTTTAACACCTGTAACCATAGAAATAATTATGCTTATTAGATTTATTAATTGTACAAAAAAGTATTAAACATTTTACATAAAGCAAAAATAACAAAGAAATATTAATGAAATGCTGTTGTTTGTAATAATTTCCGATGAACTCCATACAGATCTTTCTTCAGATATTTATAATGTTTGTTTAATAATAATAATACCATAACAGTCAGTTTAAGGACTGAGTGGCATTCAGCTTGGAAGAATATGGGCATAATAATAATACCATAACAGTCAGTTTAAGGACTGAGTGGCATTCAGCTTGGAAGGAATATGGGCATAATTGTCTTTCTTGAGTTTTCTGAGAAAGATTGTTCGACATCTGAGTCTTCATCAGGAAGGGGATAACTTCAACCTGCTAGCCTTCATCAGGACTGAGATGAATTTCAACCTATTAGTGGAGGTATTCATTAGGACTGGGAG
>NW_013742709.1:0-6479 GCF_000517525.1 Limulus polyphemus
GTTTCAAGTTAAACAAATTCAGCAGTAGGTATCTAAACTAAACTGGCCAAATGTTGATCACTTTTTCGGAATTGCAGTAGGGATGTTAACAAAATTGGTTAAATCTAGCTTAATTTTCCTGAATTGCAGGAGGTATGGTAACAAAAGTAGCTAAATATTGATTACTCTTTCTGAATTACAGTAGGTATGTCAAACAAATTGGCTAAACGTTGCTTATTTTCCCGAACTGCTGTAGGTATTTAAAGTAAAGTGGATGAATTGTATTTAATTTTTTCTGAACTGCAGTAGGTATGTAAACAAAAGTAGTCAAATGTTGCTTACTTTTTCTGAACTGCAGTAGGTATGTAAACAAAGTTGCGACATGTTGCTTACTTTTTCTGAACTGCAGTAGGTATGTAAACAAAAGTAGTCAAATATTGCTTACTTTTTCTGAGCTGCATTAGGTATGTAAACAAAGTTGCGACAGGTTGCTTACTTTTTCTGAACTGCAGTAGGTATGTAAACAAAGTTGCGACATGTTGCTTACTTTTTCTGAACTGCAGTAGGTATGTAAACAAGGTTGCGACATGTTGCTTACTTTTTATGAACTGCAGTAGGTATGTAAACAAAAGTAGTCAAATGTTACTTACTTTTTCCGAATCAAAATTCAGTTATTATAGGTTACTAATAACCAAATGATATTTGTGGATATCTCGAATCAGCTATTCTTCGTCACTAATAACCAGATAATATTTGTGTATATCTAGGTCAAGTTACAAATGGTCAATAATAACCACATGGTATTTCTGGATACCTCAGATCGGCTATTTTCGGTCAATAATAACCACATGATATTTCTATATATCTAGTTCCAGTTACTAATAACCAAATGATATTTCTGTATAACTCGGTTCAAATATTAATCATCACTAATAACCACATGATATTTCTGTGTATTCAACTATTATAGTTCATTAATGAGAACATAATATTTCTGTATAACTCGGTTCAGCTATTACAGGTCACTATTAACCGAATGATATTTCTGAAAAGGTAGGGCTAGTTATTCTTTTTCAATAATAACCACATTATTTTACTGTATATCTAGATTTAGCTACTATTGGTCACTTATAATGACATCATATTTCTATATATCTAGGTCTAATTATAATTGGTCACTAATAATCAAATGATATTTCTATATAACTAGGTTCAGTTATTACAGGTTATTAATAACTACATGATATTTCTGTATTTCTAGGTTCAGCTATTATTGGCCTTTAATAACCAAATGGTTTATCTGTATGACTATAAATGTAGAAATCTAGATTCAGCTACTATTGGTAACTAAGAACCACATGATATTTCTGGATAACTAGGTTCATCTACTATTGGTCAATAATAACCATATGATATTATTGCATATACAGGTACAGCTATTATTTGCCACTAATGATATATTTCTGTATTATTAGTTTCTAATAACCACATGATATTTTTGTATAACCAGGTATAGCTATTATTGGTAACTAATAACCACAATATATTTTTGTATAACCAGGTATAGCTATTATTGGTAACTAATAATCACAAGATATTTTTGTATAACCAGGTAGAGCTATTATTGGTAAGTAATAACCACATATTTCTGATAACAAATGTTATGATTTAGACAATTTATATAGCGAGTTTGTCAAATTTAGTTATCTTTAGAAGCGATAGTCTATCGCAACTTTGTTTACGTAACTGTTTACAAATCAAACGTTGTGTAGTTCAATAGTTATGATTTGGTGATTGTTGTATTATTGTGTCATATTACTAGAACCTTCTATGTTTTAGTTCAATATTATTGCATCATAATATCTAGAAGTGTGTGGAAAATTCTAGACCTTTGTTGAGGTATAAATACGTGTCGAAAATTTAGTTCAAAGGATAGATCTAGCTGAGTGATTGTGAGTTTGGCCATAAAGGGGGTGATTTTTAAAGTAAAATTATCACAGATAGTATTGTAATAATATAGTAGAGAAGAATAATTTGTTTTGTCAAATTCTGTTCTAAAGTAATTGAACCGTGGTGTGTGTGGACTTTGGCGAAAAATATACAATCATTTAAAACTCTGGATACAACTGTGATAACCAGCAGTTATAGTGATGATTTTAAAATGCAATTATCACATACTGTGTTGTAATAACATAGCAGAGAAAGATAATTCGTCTTATCAATAGTGTTCTAAACCAGCCTGAACAGATTTTGACGAAAAAAAAATAATATTTCAAGCTCTGGATACAACTGTGATTACCAACAGTGTAACGAACATATACGTTTGACTTGTATTAATATATTATTTTAAAACAAGTGGACTGTGTGCTATTTGTATATTATTGAAATTTATCGCCAACAAGTTACAGATACCTGCTGTAAAGAATCCGGTCCATACATAAAACCTGACAGTATACTACTTGTAGACTCTCTCCTGCTTCTTTCACTCATCTTTTTTTTCCTCGAAGATGTTCGGTGAACTTTCAAAGTTGAAACCCATTCTTCAAGGTTTTCATTCACTTGTAAACTTTCCAAATTGAAACTCACGCTTTAAGGGTTTTATTCACACGTAAAGTTTCCAAATTGAAACTCACATATTGAGGGTTTCATTCATGTGTAAACTGTTCAAAATGAAACCCAGACTTTAAGGGGCTCATTCAATTATAAACTTTCCAAATTGAAACCTACACATTGAGAGTTTTATTCACGTTTAAACATTCTAAATAGAAACCCACACTTATGGACAGGGTTGCTGTAATATTCAGTTTTGGGATCTAAGGTTCTTATACTAGTCCCACTAGAGTAAAGTAATCTACATCAAAACGGGAAATGTCATAGATCGTCGAGCAACGTGTTTATCTAGGTCTAATTCTGAAAGACCAATACACAGACTTCTGCTTATGGATGGTCAGAAAGTATCAATTAAGTAATTGAAAATACATGGACTATTTGAGTCTTCTCTATATCTGTAGAAACTTGACACAAATGATTTTACCTACCACGGGTATCGAATCCTGATTTTTAGCATTATAGGTCTTCAGACGATTAATGAAAAGACAACTAGTCAACAACACCCAACACCAACTCTTTGGCTACTCTCGTGAAGCATTGTAGCATTTTGAGGCATTTTTCGTTCTTTCCAATGGTTCAAGGAACGAGAAATATAGATCATAAAAAATAGTCATGTATGGCACGCATTCATACAAAATGACGAAATGTTTGGCAGAATTAACTAATACATTAGAGACGCTGGACCACCAAAGGAAAAGTATGTCAAGTATAAACCAAACACACATTTTAATCGGTATTGAGAAATAGATGTTTACATTATTCCTAAACTGACGCTATTGTAGCAGAGAGAAAGCCATGACAATGAATATATATAAACTCCATTAGAGACTGGACACGAGATCCATATCAATAAACTGACATCATCACAGTAGACAGAAAGCTATAAGAATATTTACATAAATTTCGTTAGAGACTAGACACAACTTCCATAAAAGGAATTAATAAGGAAATCAGAGACTCTGGTCCAACAAAGGAAAAGTATGTCAAGTACAAACCAAAGATACATTTTAATCGGTATTGAGAAATAGATGTTTACATTATTCCTAAACTGACGCTATTGTAGCAGAGAGAAAGCCATGCGAAAGAAGATATATATATATATGTTGAAGACAGGAACTGCAGCTGCTAGTAACCATTATAAAACTGACATTGTTGAAGACTGGAACTGCAGTTGCTACTAACCATTCTAAAATCGACTGTGTTGAATACTGGAACTACTGCTGCTGCTGACCATTCTAAAACAGACTGTGTTGAAGATTGGAACTGTTGCAGTTCCTGACCATTGTAAAATGGACTATGTTGAAGACTGGAACTGCAGCTGCAACTAAACATTCTAGAACTAACGATGATGAAGACTGGAACTGCTGCTGTTGTTGACCATTCTATATTCGACTATGTTGAAGACTGGAACTGCTGCTGCTTACCATTCTAAAACAGACTATGTTGAAAATTGGAACTGCTGCTGATCATTCTAGAATCGACTATGTTGAACATTGGAACTACTGCTGCTGACCATTCTAAACCGTTATGTTGAAGACTGGAACTGCTGCTGTTGATCTTTCTAGAACCGACTATGTTAAAGACTGTATCTGCTGCTGCTACTAATTATTCTAAAGCCGAATATGTTGAAGACTGGGACTGCTGTTGCTGATCATTCTAAAACCGTTATGTTGAAGACTGTAACTGCTGCTGCTAATGATCATTCTAAAACCGTTATGTTGAAGACTGGAACTACTGCTGCTGCTGATCATTCTAAAACCGACTAAGTGGAAAATTGGTACTGCTGCTGATCATTCTATATTCGACAATGTTGAAGACTGGAACTGCTGCTGCTGACCATTCTAGAACAGGCTATGTTTAAGACTGGAACTGCAGATGCTACTAACCATTCTAAAACAGACCATGTTGAAGACCGAAACTGCAGCTGCAACTAAACATTCTAGAACCAACTATGTTGAAGACCGAAACTGCAGCTGCAACTAAACATTCTAGAACCAACTATGTTGAAGACTGAAACTGCTGTTGCTGCTGCTAATGACCATTCTAAACCTGAATATGTTGAACATTGGAACTGCTGTTGACCATTCTAAAACCGACCAAGTTGAAGACTGAAATTGAGCAGTTCCAGTTTTCAACATAGTTGGTTTTAGAATTGTCAGCAGCAGCAGTGTCGGTTCTAGAATGGTCAGCAAATGCAGCAGTTACAGTCTTCAACATAGTCGTTTCTAGAATGGTCAGCTGGAGCAATAGTTCCAGTCTTCAACATAGTCGGTTTTAGAATGGTCATTAGCAGCAGAAGTTCCAGTCTTCAACATAGTCTGTTTTAGAATAGTTAGTAGCATCTACAGTTCCAGTCTTCAACATAGTCGATTTTAGAATATTTAGTAGCAGCAGCAGTTTCAGTCTTCATCATAGTCAGTTTTAGAATGATCAGTGACAGCAGCAGTTCCAGTCTTTAACATAGTCGGTTCTAAAATGGTGAGTAGCAGCTCCTGTTCCAGTCTTCAACATTGTCGGTTCTAGAATGATCAGTAGCAGTTCCAATTTTCAACATAGTCGGTTTTAGAATGGTCAGCACCAGCAGGCTGCTGTTAACCATTCTAAAACCGACCTTGTTGAAAACTGGAACTGCTGCTGTTAACCATTCTAAAACCGATTAGAATGAAGACTGGAACTGCTGCATCTCCTGACCATTCTAAAAACGACTATGTTGAAGACTGGAATTGCTGCAGTTGACCATTCCAGAATCGACTATGTTAGATACTGGAAGTGTTGTTGTTGAACATTGTAGAACCGACTATGGTGAAGACTGGAACTGCTGTTGCTACTAACCATTCTAAAATCGACTATGTTGAAAACTGGGACTGCAGCTAATGACCAATCTAAAACCGAGTTGTTTGAACATTGGAACTGCTAGTGCTGCTGACCAATCTAAAATCGACTATGTTGATGACTGGGATTGCAGCTATTGACCAATCTTAAACTGATTTGTTTAAAGACTGGAACTCCTGCTGGTGCTGACCATTCTAAAACCGACTATGTTGAAGGCTGGAACTGCTGCTGGGGCTGACCATTCTAAAACCGATTGTGTTGAAGATTTAAACTGCTGCTGCTGACCATTCTAGAACCGACTATTTTGAACATTGGAACTGCTGCTGCTGCTGATATATTCTAAAACCAACTATGTTGAAGACTGAAACTGCTAATGCTACTGAACAATGTAAAACCGACTGTGTTGAAGACTGGAACTGCTGCTGCTGACCAATCTAAAACCGACTAGGCAGAAGACTGGAACTATTGCTGTTGCTGACCATCCTAACACCGACATGTTTGAAGACAGGAACTGCTGCTTTTGCTATCCATTTTAAACCCGACTATGTTGAAGAGTACAAATGCTGCTCCAGCTGACCATTCTCCAAACGACTATGTTGAAGACTGGAACTGCTGCATTTGCTGACCGATCTAGAACTGACACTGATTAACACTGGAACTGCTGCTGCTGCTGGCCATTCTAAAACCGACTAGGTTGAACATTAGAACTGCTGCTGCTGCTGACCATCCTGAAACCGACTATGTTGAAGACTGGAAATGCAGCTACTAACCATTCTATAACCGACTATGTTGAAGACTGGAACTGCTGCTGCTAATGACTATTCAAAAACCGACTATGTTGAATACGGGAACTGCTGCTGCTGTTGACCATTCTTCAACCGACTATGTTGAAGACTGGAACTGCTGCATTTGCTGACCATTCTAGAACTGACACTGATTAAGACTGGAACTGCTGCTGCTGCTGGCCATTCTAAAACCGACTAGGTTGAACATTGGAACTGCTGCAGCTGCTGACCATTCTAGAACCGACTATGTTGAAGACATCAACTTCTGCTGAT
>NW_013742710.1:0-6313 GCF_000517525.1 Limulus polyphemus
ACCTCACTAGTCTTTACTTGTATCTTATTATAGTATATATTTTAAACATTTATTTATTTACCTCACTAATCTTTAATTGTATCTTATTATAGTATATATTTTAAAACATTTATTTATTTACCTCACTAGTCTTTATTTGTATCTTATTATAGTATATATTTTAAAACATTTATTTATTTACCTCACTAGTCTTTAATTGTATCTTATTATAGTATGTATTTTAAAACATTTATTTATTTATGGTGTATGTTTACAGCTCAAATATTTTCGTGATTAACTTTCAAATATCACGTTTATTAATAAAATATACATAAATATCACACCTCGATTTCAAGTAGTCTAAAATCACAATCACGCAAATTTCCTGTAAACGTGGCTTCACCGTAAACCTTGCAAGCTTGTCTAAACAGTCTCCTAACATGTTTCTGGAGTGGAAAAACGTTCAACAAAATAAGGCCTCGACACAAAACTGAAACATTCTAGAAATAAGGCAGGAACAACCTCATTGGTTCAACTGCAAGTCTGCAGACTAACGATACTAAAAATCTGGCTGCGATACTGGTGTTGGGCACACCACATATAGCCCATTATGCAGCTTTACGCTTAACCACAAACGAACCACACGTTGGTTTTACTGCCAAATACATAGAGGAAACAAGATTTGTAAACACATCTTCTCAACGAGTTAACATTTTATGAGTTTTCTCTGATACCGCGCTATCGTTTTTAACCTTAGAATTCTAGATAGGCCTAGGTGTTTAGAACAATGTCTACGAAGGGTTTCAGACAGATACGTGTATTTTTTCTGTCGGTATTCCAACTCTGAACTAACAGAACAAAGGTTACCAGAAACAAACAACGAATGTACAAAGAATTTCTGTGAAAATTTTACATTGAAGATCACATTTGATGATGATGTCCATTACATATAGTGTGAAAGTAGGGCTAGCAAATAAATATATTATTTAAGGTTTCGTTTGATTGTTAAATTTCGCGCAAAGCTATTCAAGCGCTATCTACACCCAATTTTGAAGGGATATACTAGAAGGAAGGCAGCTAGTCATCACCACCCACCGCCAACTCTTAAGCTACTCTTTACCAAAGAATAGTGGGATTAACCGTCACATTATAACGCACCCATTCGATACACTGATAATTATTAATAACCTTCTTCAAAAAAGATATTATAAAAATAAAATTGCATCTGTAGATTAAACATTATGACATTACGACATTCTATCTCTGTGTCGTATGCTTTTAATAACGATGACAAATGCTGATATCAAATGACGTCATACGTTCGGTAGAAGTCACGTTGATAGTGTTAGTTAACCAACCATAGAATATTGAGCAATACCTGCCATTGGCAATAGGTTTATTTTTGCTCCATGCAGATAAAACTAAGATAAAACGTAACCAAACCTTTCCCGCCTCCGCTACCCCAGCTGTTTAGAACTTGCTGTTAGAATTGGTCGTTCTTTCCTTTGAAGAGACGCTGGTTGCTTAGTAACACTCACGTGACAAGGTTCGGCATTGCCCGAGTCATTTTCTTCAGCCATCCTAGCCAGTAGAATCAGCGAGTCTCTGTCTTGTTTTGAGCAGCAGGGAGATAATATTTAGACAATATTCGTTGTAGAGTTTTTACTACTTGTATCATGTAAGGTTTGAAGCGCTGTAAAAGATCGCCGTTTTTTTTTTTAAGTTTGTGAGTTTTAATACCTTAACTTTCGTTATAAATGTACAGAAATTCCTCGCGTGTCATCGCTATGACAAAGCATCAACAGAAGGCAGTTTATGTGATGTCATATGTGTGTGAGTGAGGAAGGTATATTGAATATTACGTTATTTATTTCGCGGTTCTTTTATTTGTCATCGAGGAAACCTTGTTGTTGTTGTTTTTTTCGAACGCCTTTAAAGCTGCGTCATTAAGGTATCATCCGCATGCCTCACACGTTGTTCATGTCGAGCAGAATGAACTTTCGTAACGAACTGAACGTCGACAAAGTCATCGAGCAGTTGTTGTCTGTGAGGAACACGCCTGGAAGACAGGTGGGTGACAGGTCATGGTGTTCAGTTAGTGTTATAAATAAAAATGAAAAGATGAGTAAAATATTCGCTTCACATCCTATAAAGTTTAAAGGATAAGAGCCCCGCGGTGGGACAGCAGTAAGTTTAAGGCCCTACAACGCTAAAATCCGGGGTTCGATTCCATCGGTGGACACATCAGATAGCCCAATGTGGCTTTGCTCTAGAAAGAACTAAATAATCGAACAATACGAATGTTTCCTTGCTAAGCACAAAGCTACACAATGGGCTATCCGTGCTCTGTCCACCGCCGGTATCGAAACCCGATTTTTAGAGTTAGCAGCTGTCAGATTTACCGTTGAACCACCGAGAAGGTGCCAAAGAATAGTAAAAAGTATACATGATAAATGATCAGATCATACTTGTTCGTATGCTATGTTGTTTTGATGCATATACATTTCGAAGTTACTTTACTTTTAACAGTCAGGAAGCCATCTTTCTCTGTAAGTCATGATATTTAAGATGGCTGAGTGGGATGAGAACCAGTTACGTCAAAAGTTTCTGTTAATATATGCATGTGACTTGATGTGTCACAAAATTTATTTGTTTTGTGTTTTGTATGAACAAAAAGAATCACTCTCATTAACTGCTTTCGCTACTTTTATATTGAATTTTCTTTGGCATACCACGACGTTCATTTAATGGTAACAACTGTAGCAAAAATGTATAAAACAAACCAAATCTACGTGGGAAATTGTATTGAATTTAATTATTATTTTTTTTTTGTAGAAGTGAAATTGACAATTTCGTTGACAACAGTAGTAACATATTCTAAAAACAAAACAAAACAGAAATATATGTGGATCTTTCTTTAACTTTAAGAAACATCTGCCCCCCAACCCCCCACTGCTAGGTCTGAAAGTCACTTCTTCATTTTTACTCGTACAACATTCATGGCTTACCTGTTATAGTTCAACCAATTGTTACAACATTCATGGTTTACCTGTTATAGTTCAACCAATTGTTACAACATTCATGGTTTACCTTTTATGGTTCAACCAATTGTTACAACATTCATGGCTTACCTGTTATGGTTCAACCAATTGTTACAACATTTATGGTTTACCTGTTATGGTTCAACCAATTGTTACAACATTCATGGTTTACCTGTTATGATTCAACCAATTGTTACAACATTCATGGCTTACCTGTTATAGTTCAACCAATTGTTACAACATTCATGGTTTACCTTTTATGGTTCAACCAACTGTTACAACATTCATGGTTTACCTGTTATAGTTCAACCAATTGTTACAACATTCATGGTTTACCTTTTATGGTTCAACCAACTGTTACAACATTCATGGTTTACCTGTTATGGTTCAACCAATTGTTACAACATTCATGGCTTACCTGTTATAGTTCAACCAATTGTTACAACATTTATGGCTTACCTGTTATAGTTCAACCAATTGTTACAACATTCATGGTTTACCTTTTATGGTTCAACCAACTGTTACAACATTCATGGCTTACCTGTTATAGTTCAACCAACTGTTACAACATTCATGGCTTACCTGTTATAGTTCAACCAACTGTTACAACATTCATGGTTTACCTGTTATGGTTCAACCAATTGTTACAACATTCGTGGCTTACCTGTTATAGTTCAACCAATTGTTACAACATTTATGGTTTACCTTTTATGGTTCAACCAACTGTTACAATATAACAGGTAAGCCATGAATAGTTCAACCAATTGTTACAACATTCATGGTTTACCTGTTATAGTTCAACCAATTGTTACAACATTCATGGCTTACCTTTTATGGTTCAACCAATTGTTACAACATACAGCCTCCTACTAAGACTTCTTTTTTAGTTGTTTTCATTTCAGTTTGTGTATCAACATTTAACTTATTCGTTTTGCGAACAATGTAGTTTCCTTGAAAACAACAACAACAAAGGCACTTCTGATTGTGTTGGACATTCTTAACAAAGGTACTTCTGATTGTGTTGGACATTCTTAACAAAGGTGCTGCTGATTGTGTTGGACATTCTTAACAAAGGCACTTCTGATTCTGTTGGACATTCCTAACAAAGGCACTTCTGATTGTGTTGGACATTCTTAACAAAAGTACTTCTGATTGTGATGGATATTCTTAACAACGGCACTTCTGATTGTGTTGGACATTCTTGGGTGAAGGTTAGGTGTCAGAAGTTTTATTAACATTCGCGTTAAGCGTTGAGACTAATCACAAGAAAGTTCCAAACTTTATTTGTTACAGAAAACTAAGACAAATGTTTAATGACTTTTTTACACTTTGGTATGAATTCATAAAGGGATTTACCTCACGAAATATGTACGTTAAAATGAACTTAAAGCTTTCATTACGACACTTCCCCCATCGTACACCACTCCACACACACACACACTTATGTTTCACCCTGTATCCCCTGGTAGAGCGTTAGATAGTTATAGCCACAGAAACCTAGTAGAGCGTTAGATAGCTGGAGCCACAGAAACCTAGTAGAGCGTTAGATAGTTATAGCCACAGAAACCTAGTAGAGCGTTAGATAGCTGGAGACACATAAACCTAGTAGAGCGTCAGATAGTTGGAGCCACAGAAACCTAGTAGAGCGTTAAATAGTTGGAGCCACAGAAACCTAGTAGAGCGTTAAATAGTTAGGAGCCACAGAAACCTAGTAGAGCGTCAGATAGTTGGAGCCACAGAAACCTAGTAGAGCGTTAAATTTCTGTGGCTCTAACTACCTGGTAGAGCGTCAGATAGTTAGAGCCACAGAAACCTAGTAGAGCGTTAAATAGTTAGAGCCACAGAAACCTAGTAGAGCGTTAAATAGTTAGAGCCACAGAAACCTAGTTGAGTGTTAGATAGTTGGAGCCACAGAAACCTAGTAGAGCGTTAGATAGCTGGAGCCACAGAAACCTAGTAGAGCGTTAGATAGCTGGAGCCACAGAAACCTAGTAGAGCGTTAGATAGTTGGAGCCACAGAAACCTGGCAGATGAGTTTAAATTTTTTACAAAATTAGCCGTTTTATGATATTTATTCCATCTTTCGTCTATTAATATTTTATATAATTCCATTTAATAATATCGATTAAAAATGAAAATTATTAAAAACATTATTTATTCAGTTCCTGTAATGATAACAAGCGCTCGTAGGTGTTTGTTTCAGACATCATGGCGACCAATCTCCGTAGGTACTTATTCTAGGCTTTATAGAAACCACCATACGTACGTGTTTGTTTAGTTTTAAATGTCATAGAATTCAATCCCTATAGGTGTTCTAGTTTTAAAAGTCATGAAGACCAATCCTATAAATCTTTGTTTAGTTTTGAAAATTGTAGAAACCAATCCTGTAGGTGTTTGTTTAGTTTTAAAAATGACAGAAACAGATCCTTTAGGTGTCTGTTTAGTTTTAAAAATGATAGAAACAGATCCTGTAGGCGTCTGTTTAGTTTTAAAAATGATAGAAACAGATCCTTTAGGTGTTTGTTTAGTTTTAAAAATGATAGAAAGTAATTCCTGGTGGTGTTTACTTAGTTTTAAAATCATATAAACCAACCCTGAAGGTGTTTGTTTTAGACATCACGATTACCGATCCCTTTAGAGTGTTTATTTTAAACACCATAAAGACCAATTACTGTAAAACGTTTGTTTTAGAACTTATTGAAAGAATTTATGAGTGATAATAAGAAGACCGTAATACTTTATCAACTACATTGTATGTAGTACATTTAGTGCCCACGAGGCCTTTAGCCCATTAGAAAAGACAACATAGGTGTTCATTTTATTGTTCTTGATAACCATTTCAAGTAGTGTTCTGTTTTAGATATGTTGGTAACCAATTCCAGTAGATGCTAGGTTTTAGGTTTTACAGAAAACAATCCCTCTAGGTTTTGTTTTAGGCATTATAGATATCAAACCCTGTATATCTTTCTTTTAGATATCTTGGTAACCAATTCCCGTAATTTTCTATATCAAACATCATGGTAACCAAAGCCTGTATGTTTATTTTAGATATCTTAGTAACCAAGTTACGTAGGTTTTTATATCAAACATCATGGTAACCAAAGCCTGTATGTTTGTTTTATATATTTTAGTAAACAATTCCCGTAGGTTTTTATATCAAACATCATGGTAACCAAAGCCTGTATTTTTGTTTTATATATCTTAGTAAACAATTCTCGTAGGTTTTTATATCAAACATCATGGTAACCAAAGCCTGTTGGTGTTTGTTTTAGATATCTTAGTAACCAAGTTAC
>NW_013742711.1:0-11239 GCF_000517525.1 Limulus polyphemus
TCTATTGATGTGACCATCAGTTAATGTACATACTCTTGCCATGCTTCCCTCATCTATTGATGTAACCATCAGTTAATGTACATACTCTTCACTTGCCTTCTTCATCTATTGATGTGACTGTCAGTTAATGTACATACTCCTGCCTTGCCTCCCTCATCTATTGATGTGACCATCAGTTAATGTACATACTCCTGCCTTGCCTTCCTCATCTATTGATGTGAGTATCAGTTAATGTACATACTCCTGCTTTGCCTCCCTCATCTATTGATGTAACCATCAGTTAATATACGTAATCCTGCTTTGCCTCCCTCATCTATTGATGTAACCATCAGTTAATGTACATACTCCTGTCTTGCTTCCCTCACTTACTTCTCAGTTGACATCAGCTACTTCTTGTTCCTTTTTACCCTCCCTTGTGGCCCAAAGTAGACATATGTAATTAATCTCTTCTGTTTTGGAGACGTCTCCCTTCTGGACTGTTGTGGGTCATCTTGAATCACTGGTTCATCTGGGGGTCCCTTGGCCTTGGGATGCTTGGGTTTTATTTTAACATTTTTCCTCCTTTCTTCCTATTCAATCACATGTTGTAGATAAGGAAATTTCAACTTACTTCAAAAATGAGCAGTAGAAGTTTTTTGTTATGGTTCTCCAAGTTTTTATTTTTATCTCTATGTAGTTCTGTAGAGATCATATTTTAGACATATCATAGTCCTGATTCAACTTACCTATTCCCAGAGATATCTGATTTTAATATTGAAAATTTGAGGCTGTTATGAAAGATTCTATGTCAAGGACACTGGATAACATTGGGGTGAGTGGGTAGGGGATAGTTCACTGCCTTTTCCCTTGGCTAAGCTCCATAAATTTTTCTGGAGTAATCTTGTTTCTTCTGGTCTCCTCCATTCATCCAATATTAAATATTGTTTTACATGCATGATTGATTTATTCTGACTCTTTCATCCATTGAGTTTCTTGCACACACACTAAATTGGCCAACCAGTTTGCTACATCTCTTGGGTTGATCATCCATAACATGTATTTCTTTCATGATTGTGAGCTTTTTCCAAAACTGGTTACAGAGCTTCTCTATCTGCCACCTTCAGATGCCATGGCATCTATCTTTTCCCTTCATTGTTCAAAAACATTTTGCAAACCTTATATCTTTAATGATTCAAAGCTTCTAGACATAGTCCTATATGGGACTTGAGTTTAATCTTGCCTGTTCTTCCTTTGAACTCCTGAGTGGCTTGTTCATCCTGTCATCTTTCTCTCAAATCATATTTTCATCTGGTATTTGCATCAGGCATAAGATGATCTAGAATCTGTGCCCTTGATGCTTGACATACTTTATTTTTGAAATTTGTTTACTTATATTGAGCCTTCCTACTTAGAACATAGGCTGTATTTTTAACTT
The DNA here is from genome assembly GCF_000517525.1 of Limulus polyphemus. NCBI lineage: Eukaryota > Metazoa > Arthropoda > Merostomata > Xiphosura > Limulidae > Limulus > Limulus polyphemus. The sequence goes on from NW_013742711.1 coordinate 1,415, forward strand.
AAATATGTTTGGTGTTATCATTGCTCTGTCCTAGAGCTGTTGAGACCATTTTTTTGGTCTTTACAGTTATTTCTCAATCCTACTTATTACTCTGGTTTTGTAAGTTGGTTGGCATTTTTAGGTGTGGATGTAGTGGGCTTTAGACCCAAGAGCATTTCCAGTCATTAGCTGTTAGTGGTCTCTTCTTCCTCCTTCAAGAATTTACCACTCTAATTATAGAACAATACATTGTGCTTTTAATCCGACTACCTGTTGCATCATCATCTGTTTCTACACCTGAGAATGTACATGGCTCCCCCAGGTATGTATATACTGCCAGAACCACCTTTATTTTATATTAACTATATTTTATTCTATATTATATTGACCTGCTGAGAAGAATTTCTATTGAGGATGGTCTAATCCACTTGATTCTCACATGGCTATAGCCCAGTCCAGTATATTGTTTTTTACTCTGGTTCTTGCTTCTATTCAAACACTGATCGATTACATTTTCTAACTGTCATGATCTAGCTTGTTACCTTCTTCTGACTGTCATGGTCTAGTTTGTTACCTTCCTTCTAACTGTCATGGTTTAGCTTGTTACCTTCCTTCTAACTGTCATGCTCTAGCTTGTTGCGTTCTTTCTAACAAGCTAGACCATGACAGTTAGAAGAAAGGTAACAAACCTTCCTTCTAACTGTCATGGTCTAGCTTGTTACCTTCCTTCTAGCTTTCATGGTCTAGTTTGTTACCTTTCTTCTAACTGTCATGGTTTAGCTTGTTACCTTTCTTCTAACTGTCATTATCTAGCTTGTTACCTTCCTCTAACTGTCATGGTCTACCTTGTTACCTTCCTTTTAACTGTCATGGTCTACCTCGTTATCTTCCTTCTGGCTGTCATGGTTTAGCTTGTTACCTTCCCTCTAACTGTCATGATCTAAATTGTTACCTTCCTTCTAACTGTCATGGTCTAGCTTGTTACCTTAATTCTAACTGTCATAGTCTAGCTTCTTACTTTAATTCTAACTGGCATGGTATAGCTTCATAACATCCTGCCAAAGAGCCCAACTTTTACATTTTTAGAATTGAAATAAATTTCATTCACATACCTACTGAAGAATCACATTTTTATGCACCTCCCTAAAACTGGTTTTCCTTCCTGATTGCACCTTAGAAACCTGGATAATGGTGGAAAAGCAGAGCTTATATAGATCCTCCTGATGTAGGTGTAGTAAAGCAAGTACGATAGTGTACTACTGTATAAGTTAACTGGTGTTCTGTATTATATTATAGACATTCAGAACTATAGTTATATGTTTGTTAACAGAATGAGAGTATCTCAACACGGTTTTAAGATGTCATAAGTGAGTGCCTGTTTAAAATTCATTTTAAGACTAAAATAATTATTTAATGAAATGCAGACTTAGAGCTCAGTTCAGAATAGGAAGATTCATAATCAGTTAGAAAGTTAATATTTCTCTTATTCAAACAGTTAACTTACTGTTCAATAATTTACATTATCAGTGATTTATGTGTTTCCATTTGATAGACTTCAGAAAATGTTTCTGCTGGATTTAGAGACAACTTTTCAAGCATCCAATGAATAACTAATTTTTATTTTTCAGCACATTCAATACATATCTGAAAACACTACACACAAAAAAGATAACAATAACATTAAATACCAAGTATTTGAAAAATGTGTTTGGGTGTCTAGCTGTTTTTTTTTTTTCACTTTAAGTTTCCATTTTCATACAAATAATTTCAATACATTTAGTCCTGGCATGTTGGTTACTATCTTATCTCATTTGCCAAGTTTTCTTCTAATATTATTTAGCCTCCTGTAGGAACAACGGTTAGTCTTTAGATTTACAATGTTTAAATCAGGGGTTATATTCCTCTCGGTGGACTCAGCAAATAGCCTAATGTAGCTTTGATATGAAATAACACACACACATTATATTTTTTTTTAATGTACTTGCAAAAATGTTTATTTCTTGATATATTTATTCAGTACTTTATTGCATGACATTATATTTATTTAGATATTTTGTATTTGATATGAAGCTTTTATACCTGGTTTTATTTATTCATGAATTTTAAGTATTATGTACATTATTATTTGCTTTGTTTTTATGAATATTTTATGTTTTATGTTCAATATTATTTGCATATATTTCTAATTATTGGCTTATTTTTATTTTCAGTATTCCACAAAAGGATCTACTGCAAAGCTAACTGAATAACTTCGACCATTATTGATTCAAAAATGTTTGGAAATTTCATTGCAAGACAGTTGGGGGATAATGGATTTCTGTATATCTCCCACTTTGATTATATCAATATCAAATACTTCAAGAAAATATGAAATTTTTGTAGTTATATATATGTGTTTGTATTTTTATTGGAATACCTGTGTTGAATTAACAATGTGCAACACAAATTTAATTAGCTGTAATGATTTGACAGCCATTGTTCATACGGTAGTGGGTTCCCTTATGTGGCTGCTGTAGGCATGTTAAGTGGGGATGATGTGACAGCCATTGTTCATACCTCCGCTTCCATCAATTTGTCTTCCTTCCTTTCCTTGTGTTCTGGAAAGTTGGGGAGGAGTTAGAGTTTCATCATTTATTCTGATCTCCTTCTTATGCTTTGGAAACTTCACACCCTTTGGTGGACAGTTGTCAACCTTCCCCTCATTACCAGGACCTAATTTCTCAAGTACTATTCTTGCTCTTTAGCCCATTTATTACGACATTTGTGAGATCTGGGTTTAGAAATTTAACGTTTTCCCTACCTGAAAACTTATTTCCGATAGAAACTCGCCTCTTCACCTGGAGAAACTATCTTCTCTGTGCATCTGCTTTGAAGATTTGCATGTCACTAGCGTCTAGGCGATTCCCATCCAAATGCACGAGATTTCTCGTGATTCGAGCTACTTCATAATGATGATGTTATAGTGCAAAGAAAAGACCACAATCAATAGGAGAATAACACCATCTCCCTGTGCATTAACTCCCTCTATTTGTTGAACTTGTGAAACTTCATCATTGACGACGCCAGTGGTCGTAAGTACCTAAATACACGCGAAGTGGGCTACCTACTTCTGAATAACGGATGTATCATAGGCTTCCTTTGAGTATAACAGGAGAAGCGAATCATTCATGTGATAATTGAACCATAGGCCTAGTTGGTGAAGATGTGGAGCAAAAGACCTAACCATGTGATTGAAAACACAGGAGGCCAATGCCATACCAAACAGTAGTGCCCGAAACATGAAAATATGGCCTTGATGGACAAAGCAATGGAAGAACCTGGAGGTCTTCTCTGGAATGGGAATAGGGAAAAAGGAATGTGATACACCTACCTTGGTCATTCATTGACCACAAGAAAAAACTCAATTACAAGAAAAGCCATTTTCTGTACAAAAATGTGGGACAACCACAGTGATTAAGATAGGAGAGGTCGATGACCGAAAGTCATTCCCCAGTCATGTTGGGGTATAAAAAAGTGAGAGCATAATCTTGGAGAAGGATCGTCAACCTTCATCACAGCTTATTTATGCAACAAATCTGAAATCATTTTCGCAGTTGAAAAAGATAGATAGGGTTTGAACGAAGGAGGAGCAAATTGACCAGGTTGAGGGCAGAGGGGAGATGGAGAGAAAAGAAATGAAGTGAAAGCCGGTGTGCAAGAACAATGGAAAACCATCTGTCGCCTGATATCTGGGACTAAAGATGTGAAAATAACAATAGACAAGCAATTATGTGGATCAATTCCTGGGGATAGTCAAGTGTGGAAATGAGACATGGGAATATCGGGAACATGTCCAGGTACAGTGGTAGAGTGGTGGGTTTGAAAAACACAATGAGACCAGTGAGCTTAGAGATGATAAGTGATATGCAGCCTCCACTCTAGATTCAATAGTATCTGGAACACCTCTGAAATCCTGAGGGCACAGAAATGAAGTGCCAGCAAAGATCCCTCAAGAAGAAAGAGATAAGATAAACCCAGGAGAGTGTCTCTCCTCAGCAAGTGTGTAAAAAGAGGGCAGAAGATGTAAAAGGAACTATAGTAGAAAACAGGTGGGAATAAGAATCATCTTAAAAGGAATCTAAGGGCTTGATGAAGTGCTTTGACATGAAGTGAAGGGATGCAAAATAACAAGGCACAGAAAGAATGATCAGGCGAAGACGGAAATATGTGGCAAAGGGTTTCCAAAATTTGTGAATCTAGATAGTGAAAGTCGGAACGAGGCATACAGACTTGGAAATGTAGATGGTCTAAAAATAAATCGGTGTGCATATAAATATCAGGAGAAGGGGGAAAATAAAAACAAGAGATGCATCAGGATTGTGAAATTCAGAACGAGAGGAACTAACCAGCAGAACCTGATATATCTCAACTGGTTCAGCTCCTTTGCTAAACCACATTACCCAGGAAACACCCTGCAGGAGACAGTAGGATTACCATAGGAAATGTACTGGAAAAGAGGGAGGGAGATGAATACAGATGTCCATAGGATCCAGAGCAAAGTTGCATTGATCCTTCCACGTTCACTGAAAGATATGAGCATGACATAAGGGTATAAGGGTTTCCATAGCCCACGATCACAAAAGAGAAAATACCTCACTTGCAGACAAAGTAGATGGGTATCAATCTTAAACAAATAGAACATTTGGTCCAATTGAGGAAGGAGTTGAAAAATACTCCAAGATAGAAGAGGTACTGTATGAGGATAAGGAAATTGGTGTATTCGTAAGCTGATTGTTGGGATGGATCTAATAACAATGAATCCTCCTTTTATTAATATACCCATAGACCTGGAGTAAAAGCCCAGTGTGAAGAAGGTCAATGAAACTGTTGAGACGAGACAAATCTATAACCAAATGCCAGTCCTTGAAATAATATCCTGGAGAAATATGATTGGCAAGTTATAATGCGTCCTAGAGAAGAAAAATTTGAACAACCTCATAGACATGCTAGCCAGAAATGGAATTATGACGATAAAGGAAGGACGCAAAAATGAAAGGAAAAATCTTGGGCTGAGTATTTGGAGTGATAAACCTACTGACAAACACCCAAAGCACCTTGGGATCCGAGGTGAAAGTGTACCAAAAGTGCACACCCAGTCAACATTCTCTCGCCTTACCTGAACCAACAGAATAGTTACCTGCACTTTTGGCAGCATTAAATTTGGTGATAGGCAAGAAAACCCAGGACGAAAAGGAAGTTTTGGTGAGTAGTCACCACCCGGGAATTCAATAATGTTGTAACATTTCTAAAATTAGCCTACATAGAACTGGCGACTATCAGTGGATCACGTAAGTTGGACATAAATAGGTACCTGTTAGCTAGCAGTGTGTCCTTATCCAGGATTCCAAATAATAGAGGAATTGAAAATTGAGGAGGAGAAACACCATAAGTGAACCAGTAACCTCCAAAGCACTTCTCTGAAATAGTGGTAGTTATATACATATGAGAATTAATGTTCAACTGAAGTGAAATTCGAAATTAATCAACTATAGTTAGTTTAGAACTGTATAAAATAAACTAAAATTCAACTAAACACGAGCGAAAACTTCAAATTTTATATACTGTGTTAAATCGAGAAATAAGATGGGGAAATCCCCACTGAAGAGAGAGAACACAATGGTGGGCATGCTTTTTCTACCTTCACGATTCGAGCTGCAACTTTTTACAGATGCTCATCTTATGGGTTATGGAAAGAATATAGATTTCTAAGAAATCTTGCGTCATTGCTCTTCAGTCGAGATGGCAAAGTACATCAACATCTTACAGCTTCTTGCCATCTAGTGGTCTTATTTAATATCTTTATTATAAGACAAGTTGGTCTTGATATGTTCCGGCATTTGAAATGCTGTCTTGTACATCATTAAACAAGATGGCACCTATTCACATTCACCTTATTTTAAAATGTTAGAAGTACTGTTCTGGGCCCAATCATTTCAAACACACTTAGTGATGCACCACAATCAGATGTTTTGAATCTTGTCACAGATTGAATATCTCATCCTGAAAAGATTCTTCCCATAGTGTGTTCCCCCAGTTCGCAAGTTTGCCAGTAGTTATATGATCAATGGGGTACTCCACATCTTGATACATTTGCTACCCATCTCAATAACAAACTTCCATTTTATGTCCCCAATACTACATCCTTTGGTTTGTTGGTAGACCATGAAAATTATCCAAAATGATTTCGTAGGGTGGGGTTTCCCCAGCCAGTTACAATTTTCTCCAATTTACCATGAGGGAATAATGATCTATGAAATGGGAATGTATGGAAGCTACAAATTCAGGTAGTCTAGACTGCCTCCCACGGGTTTGGATAAAAACCCTGTAAAGACATACTGTAGCGATTGTGAGATGATGATAGGCATCTGCAGTTGACACATGAAGGATTGGGAAAGAGGAAGTGGTAACAGAGATATTGCCTGAAGGAGGTTAAGGACTACAAACTAAGTTTCAGATGGCAAGAAAGTGTATTCAGAAGGATGTAACTTGGAAATGACTGGACGATGGATAAAACCCTGGGAAATAGACAGGTAAGCAAAAGGTAAGGATTGTTCCAATCCTAACTGAAGGTAGGAGATTGACCAGCCAGAGAATATACAAGTTGGCTCTCGAACCTCCATCATACTATCTTCTACAGATTGATTCCTGGAAGATCTGGTATGTAATGGAGGTGGTCAGTCTAGATATATTCTGTTGGCTGGTGTACCCCTACCCTACCATGGAAAAGAAGCTGAACTTTCTTCCACCCAATTTAGTGACATATGCTTTTGACAACTTGTAAATTTCGAAAACATATCTGAAACATGGAATAACAAGGAAAATAGTGCAGTTTTATTAGTACAAAAATATATAGAGGTAGTGTACAGGTAGGTCATGTCACTCTGCTATTGGTAGGAAGCTTTTGCTGCATATTAATGTCATTATAAAGTAGTGAAATTCACAAGAAATATATTGAATTTAAGTTGGAATAGCCTAAATGCTAGTGGCATATAAATCTCCCAGGTAGATGAACAGGGAAGATAACTTAGCTGTGTGAAGAAATGTTGTTCCATTTTGGAAGGATTTGGACTAGCCAAAGAATACACTAGTCGGCTGGGGGACCCTCATCATATTATCTTCTGCAGGTTGGTTCCCAGGAAATCTGGTATAGAAAAGAGGAGGACCAGTCTAGATATGTTGTGTTGGTTCTGACATTCATATCTGGGATGTGACTTCTAACGGGACTGAATATGTCTACATTAGGGTTTAGCTGCAGGGTCTGGAAGGGGCTTGCCATTGTCTGGGGCTGATTAAGTCGATGGTTAATGTTTCCTCCTTGTGTAAAAGACAATAAATCGTCCTTTAACGTATTTAATTCGCTTTCAAATTTACTAATGCTTTCCGTTTGTACTTCTTGTTTCCTTTCTTGTTCCAGTTGCCACTGCTGTAGGCTCTCTTCTTGTTTCTTTTCTTTTTCCTCCAACAACTGCTGTAATTTCTCTTCTTGTTTATTTTCTTTCTCCTCCAACAACTGCTGTAATTTCTCTTCTTGTTTATTTTGTTGTTCGAGCTGCCATTGTTGTAGGTTTTCTTGCCACTACTGTAATCTTTCTTCTTGTTTCTTTTCTCGTTCTTCTTGTTTCCTTTGCTGTTCTTGTATTGCTGTCATAAAGTCTGCTAGTCTGTAGTTTGATTTTCCGCCTCTCGTTTCCATTTTTTTATCCCACTTCTGAAACCAATTTGTTACGTCTCCGTTCGCTAGTTAATTTTCTGTAACTTCGTTCCAACGAAACTTTAGCGATACAAGTCCTTTCTTAATAAAACTGGTTTATTTTTTCTGAATATAACTTTGTGATAAACTTAATTTCAACAGTCGCGCTATAACAAACGTCTCACGTGCTCGGATTCAACAATACTCAGTTCAATTACACACTCTCTGACTGCAGTTCAATTACTCATTACACTGTTGTCCCGTCACGTTCTGAACACATGCCTTGTAAACTCCCGACAATTCACGAAGGGATGAATGTTCGAGAAGGACGTGGTGTGATACTAGTCACGTGTCCTCGATGTCGTAACGATATTATATCATGAAGATTTAAAGTTAATTTCTTTTATGCACAATAAATTAACATTCTGTCACTCCTATTGTACACGGACTTACTGAATTCAATGTGAAGAATTTTTTTTTGAAGTTTCCAATAAAACTATAGAACATATTAAAAATCAGCTTTGCAAATAATACGTATAAGGCTTACCATTTTTTCGTATCAATATAATGAACAATAGTTCATAAAGAAAAGCTAAATACGACCAAACTTTGGTAACACTAACAATTATTGCTGGCTTGCACCAAGAGCAGTCATTTTACTTTATCACACTAAAATATCAGATGAAATACAAAAATAATTTAAGTGTTTATAATTTTTTGAAAAACATATATTTGATCCAAACAATAGCATTTGTATAGTTTGTTTATGCTAATAAAATAGCATCAAACAGGAGTCAAACCTGTTTAATAAAATACAACTATACAAAGAGATTATCAAATACACTTTATTTAGTACTTTATACATGTAGCACATACTTCGATTCGTGAGAAATTTAAACAAATTCCTGATTTTGTGTTTATATTCTTCAAGAATCACTGTAATGAACAAATTTCGTACAAAACTTCATCTAACTATTTAAAGCATTCAATCTATAGATGTTGTTTTCAACTATTCATACTAATTAATAATTTCAACAAATGAATAAAATCTTTGAATCTCTTCTTTATAGAATATTTTTACAATATTTGCTTCATAATTGATGTTTTGCTGTGTTTTGAGATAACGTATTGTTGTGACATCATGTAAATGTGTCATTATATCAGGATCTGCCATTACACATAAAACATAAAGAAATATTAGATATCAAATAATTTACATAAAGATAGCCAAATAATTTTACATTGGTATTTAAATATAGAAGGGTTGATATATACAGTTTATGTACACAGAAGATGACATTATAAACTGTGAATATTAGTTTGGTAATACCCATTTTCAGTTTTACCTTACATTAATAGTGCAAAAGTTTCTCAAACTTGGGGTCCTGACCTAAGAGGGGGTCACAAAGAAATGGTAAGCGGGTTAAGTTAATATTTTCCTACACTGAAAATATATTTCCATTAGTTACTTACCTCTTTTTCTTGTTCAGTGCTACCCCCTACATGCAAAAAGTGTTTCCTCATCACTAGCCTAGAAACTACCATCTATCCTACTTTAGCATGCGACAACCCTCCACCAATAGCATCACGAAATTTTCCTATTGAAGCTGACTCCCTTTTTACTTCGAAGTTAGGTAGAAGGGTGGGAAGTGTCTGTCCCAGGAGGTAAATATATTCACTGTAGGACAATATTACGATATCTTACCTATTTCACATAATAGCTAGAATCTCACATGAAGTTGGTGGAGGAATCAGTGTAAAATTTACCTAGATGAGCACCCTTCGGAAAGTGCATGAAGAATGTCTATGGAATGTGACTTCTTTTGTTAGAAGAATACACTCATAGGAAACCACACCACATCTGAACATCTCTCTTCGCCCGTCTTGAAAGCATTTGTCAGTAAATTGGGTGGAATAAAGAGGAACACATCCTTGATTGTAGATATGTTGGCTGGTCTAGCTTCTTTCCCATCGTAGAGTGGGGGTTTACTAGGAGTGATCCAGTACGAAGGAAGTCACAGGAATATGATGGGAGAGCACCGTGGGAAGCATATAGAGAACAATTTGAGCTACTGGTAGAGATGATCGGAGGGACAGAGGAGCAGAAAGCAGTATAT
>NW_013742712.1:0-5875 GCF_000517525.1 Limulus polyphemus
AATTCATAGAACAACCTATAAAAACACACATCAGATCTCAGGATATTTTAGTCAGTTTTGACGTCACAGACCTATTTACCAATGTTCCGACCTCAGAAACCCTTAGTATCGCCAGACAACGGCTACTGAATGACAACTCTCTGCCACATAGAACCGACATGAAGATAGACGCCATCATGGAACTAACGACTACAATCAACTTATTTCCAGTAGAACGAGGAATTCTACGAACAAACAGATGGTCTAGCCATGGGATTACCACTCTCTCCAATGATAGCAGTCACTTTCATGGAAGACTAAAGAAAGAGGCCTCTCATCCACACATATAAAACCAAGTTTCTACAGACGTTATGTTGACGACACGTTTGTTATTTGTCCCCATGGTCTTGAAACCTAACAGCCTTCTTACAACACCTTAATTCCGTAGACAAGAATATTTACTTCACCATGGAAATAGAGGAACAAAATAGCTTATCATTTCTTGACATACTGATCAGCAGACAAGAGGGAAAAATAACCACAACTTTATACAGAAAACCCACCTAGTTCTATCATTCAAACTCGATAAAACGTGGTATAATCCAGTGCCTAAACAAGAGAGCAGAGAACATTTGTGATAACACATCCATCGAAACAGAATGCCAAATACATGATAGTGTTTTAAACAAAATGGTTACATCTCTTCCTTCATCAAGAACTCCCTGAAGAAGATTACAACAGAAAATAAAAATAAAGAAAGCACTACATCCATATACCTCCCATACCCGAAAAATGTCAGTGAAAAACTCAAACAAAAAGCTAAGAAATTCAACATAGACGTCCAGTGGAAATCTTACAAAACACCAAGTTCCACTAAATAAAATGTTTTTCGAATCTTCTCCCCGTTTCTCTAATATGTTTTGTTGCAGGAACACCGAATTTCATAAATGACGTTTTTCTGTTCTTTTGTTGATTGGTTTGTTTGTTCTTCAATAGAACGGATCTTAAAATCATAAATAATATTCAACTTTAAGCTGGTACACAATTCGACTTATTGTTAACCATTTTACGTTATTTCCTGCTAGTGCTATATTAACTCTTTTTTTCATTCACTTCAAAGAAACCTTTTTCTAATGCTTTATTAGTTTTGACTATGGAAGTGAAGGTACAGCAGGCTATGTTATGTCCAATTCCCTGTAGGCATGCAACGCTTTTCTGATCTATTTGCTCATATAGAGCTTTTGAAACTTCATGTCTGTGTCGATGATTCTAGCTTTTTCCCAGTTTGTCTCCAGTTGACATGGTGTTCTACAATGGCTGAATTTTGTGTTTTCATGAGTCTTGTACTGTCTTTATGTTCCTTTATTCTTGGAAGCTTCAACACGAAATCCCAAACGAATGCCTTACTGGTGTTCTAAGAGAATACGGTAAGGTATTCGTAGGAACACGCAATACGTATAAGGACTTCCCGGAAGTACTTAATGTAAATAGAAAAGTTAATATGGACATGGCGAAACCCGTGCCAAATTTTAATGAAGTATGGCAATGTCAGGGTATGATTAACTTTCCTGGCATGGTCTGACTATGTGCCAAGTGCAAGAGGACTGGGCACTTTGCTTTAGAATGTACCATCTCGCTCTTCAGACATTACGAACACGACTTCTGTACTTGCTACAAAAAAAAACGTTTGCTTCTGTAGTCGAGGAACCAGTCCCCAAGCAAATGGAACCAGAGGTTAACAAAGATATATTAATAAATGAAGAAAACCAAGATAAGCAAAAATAAATAATAATCAGGAAAAAATAGTAAAACCAGTAGAAGAAAAAATAATAGTAAACAAAGTAGAAAAAAAAACAGTAGAAAAACATACAACCATCAAAAATCGAGAAAAAACAACAAATAGTAATAATGAAAATCCAGTAAGCAAAATAAACATGGAAATAACATCAGACGCAAAAAGCACCAGCGATGATGATTCCAAGCTAGTGACATTGAACTTGTGAAACATCCTCATCAGACAGGGACAAACCACAAACCACCGGGAAGGAATGGTCCAAGACGCCGTCGTCCACTAAGAGTAAAGACAAAAAAGAAGAAGATAATAGTCTCTGGAATAGTGACAGACAGTGGCCTTCACTTTGCCACTTTTCCCTCGACCTGTTTTTGTGGCAAAAGAGTAAACTGACTAAACCGTTGGAACTACATAGTTACGTAAATTACTGGGACTGGTTACTGACCATTAAATTTGACCACAAAATTTGATGTATGCACCCATATAGATCTGAATAAGGGTATCGGGAAGAGGTTAGAAAATACCGCTCTCGATCCTTAACAGTGCTCGTTACTTGAAAGAGGCAATTAACTTTAATTAAGAACTCCATTAAAAACTGTAGGTAGGGTGGGGTACAAGTTAGAATTAACAGAATGTGGTGTGTTGTATCGAGAGTGTGACTATTACAAGTAAATGTTACATGTGAAGTATTGAAGAAACTAGGTGCTGAGGACAGGAGACCACAGTCATATACCTGTGAGGAATAGAACACATACACGAGTAAGTAACAAAGTGTATTGCTGGTCGGGGGCCCTGGAGCTCCAGACTCTGCTCCTAGACTGATGATGAGGTACCATGGATCCCTCGAGATATGCGTACCCCATGTGACACTTTTTTTTCGTTCTAGAATTTAATATCTATACCTTCTCCAGCATTCTCGAATATTGTGGAAGTCATAGGGCACCCCCGGGATGTAAACTCGGTTTCTAATAATCGGAATTTATCAGTTCGAATTCGAACTCGAGTAACAGCTCTCACTCTTCTGACTATTGTGGAAACTTGCTCGGTAACTTGCTCATACACCACTTTACATCTGGAAGACCATATCTGGTATTTAAATTCGGACAGGATAAAGAGAAAGGAGAACATGAGTGTTGTCTGGACTGGTAGCGGGGCATTAAAATCCACCATTTATAAGGAGATGTACTTTATGGAGAATAGGTTTGTGACTATTCTCCAAACAGGAGCTAAATGGGAACATTGAAAGATCATCTGGTCTACAGTTTCTATGGCTTGGCAGAAAGGACACAGGGGTGTGGTTCAGACACCGAAGTGGTGTAGGCGTTGACCAGCTGGTAAAACTTGGAGCTAGTTTCCAATTTAGGTCTCTTCTTAGGTGTTCAATCCGTCTATCATTGGTGTTTCACCAAGCATTTTTCCACGGCACCCGTGGGTGTGTCAGTTCAATGTTGGGAAAGTGTGAGGGTATTAACAAATCATATATATCACGTGTTTTCTTGTCGTACACGGTGTTGATTTTACCGATGCCTCTAACTGTATGTGCGATATATACTGGTGGTTCATAAAAATGCATTGGTGTGGACACCGACGGTGTAAATATTGGCAGCTTACTACCGAGGGTTTTGGTGTAAAGAGAGGTGGTACCAGCCACAAAGGTATTGAGGAAGTGGGGGACTCCTAGGCTGCCTTGCCGCGGGGATAGTGTTAAAGTGTCCGGAGACACAAGTTCCGTCTTCCGGTTCCATATGAATGGGAAAATCAAGCTGTTAACTTTTTTAACATTCGTTGAGGTAGGGAGATAAACCTTCTCTACGAAGAGGAAAGGTGGAAGAAGCACCTGTTTGATAAGTTGTGCTTTACTGAGAAAAGATATGTCCAGGTGAGTCCAGCTATCCAGTTTGGTGGATAGTTCTGCGAGTTTGTTGCCACAGTTCTTATGATGTGTCTGTGGTGGCAAACCAAATACATAAAATTTTCATGGGTTCTGATGTCCAGGTCAGACCTCTGGGTGAGTCCGTTCGGTGACGCCACTGACCTATACAGAAAGCAGAGGTTTTTACATAATTAATGTGTCCACCAGAGGATTGTGCGTACTCAGCACAGGTGTGGAGCACTTTCTGGATGGATGTTTCCCGCGACAGGGTGAGAGTAAGGTCATCAGTGTGGACACTTATGTTGTTCTGGATATTGGGCCAGTGTGAGAAACCCATCAATGACGGGATTATTGTTTATTGACATCAACAGGGCCTCGAAAGTCAGGATGTACAATGTAGGCGACAGTGGAAAACCTTGTCGGACACCCGATTTGATTTTGAAAGGGTCGAGACATGTTCGTTGATGTTTAGTGATGACGTCATGTTAGAGTATAGAGTGGATAAAACCTCCAAGACAGTCTCAGGTAATCCATATTGGCGTAAGATGAATAACATGAAGTGGTGGCCGACATTATCGAAGGCATTGGCCTGGTTGATGGAGATAATGCACCCCTATTTTCCGTTGGTGGTAGTATTGTGTATAATGTCCTGAACAGTGGCAGTATTCTGGATAAGAGATCTCTTCAGCACTGCACACATTTAGGATGAATTGATTAAAAGTGGAGGACCCTTATAAGGCACATTTGGATTACCTTCATATAGATCTTGTAGTCCACATTACACAAGGTGATGGGCCTGTAATCCGTTATGGATTGTGGACTTCCTTTTTTTGGGATTAGTGTAATATCTCCTGTGCCGAAGGAATCGGGAAATTTGTTTGTGAGTATGCACCCTTTGATGAACCAGACATATGCCTGACCCAGTGTAAGCCAAAAAGATTTGTAGAAACTGACTGAGTCAGTCGGGTCCCGGTGACCTCCCAGTCTGCATATACTTGAGTGCCAACCAGCATTCCTCGTAGGTGATGGGATCCTCAAGGAACTTTAATTGGTCAGGGCAGTGGGGCAAGTGAAATGCAATTTGCCCCCAGTAGTCTTGTTTGATTGAATTCTGTGTATAGATATGTATAGTAACGATGGAAGCAATCATAGATTTGTTGTGGTTCTGAAACCATGATCCTGTTGCGAGATGTTAGAGAGTACACATTACGAGAACATTGGTCTGTGATACATTTGGCATAAAAGGTGTGGTTGTAATGTTCTTCCACTGTCAGGGTGGTTGCTAAACGTTTGATGTTGATATGGTTAAGGTGGGATTGGTATAGAGAATCCACAGCCCCTTAATTGTATTGGCAGATTCTAGGAAATCCCGATTTTTGTTAGCAAAATGTATAATGGACATGAGACTTCGTTCAAGGAAATAGATCCGATGTTTGGTATTGTACGTTTCCCGACAGTCCAGGGCTCGAAGCTTGGATTTTACTAAATTTTAAAATGTGTCCCACCGGATGTGATCGAGGACTTCTTTACATTGGACTTCCAAGAAAGACTGCATGTCTGCAATGATGGTTGTGTGTGATTACAAGTGGTTGTTCAATTTCCAGAGCCCAGGACAATGGGTAGAGGATAGAATAGAGATGTGAAGCAGAATGCCAGAGTGATCCCAAACATACATGGTTGAGGTATTAGAGGACACTATTTCCATTGATTGGAAGGTGTGTAAAGATTAGCATGCAGGTGAGCTTAATTGTTGGAGTTTCAATTAAAATCAATCTTTACACCAAATTTATTTATTGAAGGATATGTCATAACGAGTGGAGCCACAAGTTGCTAACTCGTGGAGTTTATAGTTAGGCTAAAGAATATGAGTCTCAGACCAATAGTATACACTCAAAAATAATATTCATTAACATCAATTACTTGTTATAAAACCATTACACAGTTAACATACAAGTTATCAAAACATTACTGATAAAACTTTACTATTTAGACTTAATACTTCTTACACTAGCTGATCAAGAGAGAGAGACTATACTTACAGTAGAGTTGGAGTTTTAGAGGCTGTAGCCACGTTAGAAAACTTCAGCTTCGTTAACGTATAGTTAGAGTTTTTGAGGCTGTAGCCACGTTAGAAAACTTCAGCTTCATTTTCTTCTTGGAGAGAACTGCTGGGGAACTAGTGGAGAGCTTTTGCTGTCCCAGAGAACTGACTTTTCAGTCTCTGACATCGG
>NW_013742713.1:0-5502 GCF_000517525.1 Limulus polyphemus
TTTAGGACATTCAAATCAATCTAGTGGTGTCTTTATTATGAGGCCTGCATGTACTTCCAACTAGAAAAAAATGCTCAGATATTACTAGTAAGGCCACCAGAGATTTGCCTTAAACACTTTCATGCTAGTTTGATAACTCGAAGCATGAATCGATCTCACAAAAGTGTATAGTAGAAATTCTTTACGAAAAGAAGCATGTTCTTCATTCCATCCTCCAAGATATATCGAGTACGATAAGTGTAACAGAATATTTTTTGACTATCTGTGACTTGGTTTTGTATTTGCTGGTCAATTTGAAAAATAAATGTACCTAAAGAAGACATGCCATTTTCTTGTTCAATAAAAAATTTGTATTCAGATTTTTTTAAAAGTTAATTCCAACTAGAAATATAAACTCACATACTTTTCTTTTGTAAAAAAAAAAACTAAAATGACACGAAATCCATAAAGTTTTACAAGTTATTTTTGATTTGCAGTTGTATTAAGTAACAACTAAAATGCATGCCATTCATTACCTTTTAAGTGGTGGAACTCTAATGAGCTTGGTTGCCTATTTTTAAAATTTTAACTTCACTAAAAATAGTGGACAATATTTTTTAATGTCCTTTATCTGGATTGATATTCTGTACTTTAATTACTCACTTAATATCCTGTTTGGTGTAAGAAGGCATTTCCAGACCTCCTCCTGGCATAGAAACATCTAGATTATCATGGAACAATATGAGCACAAAAAAATAAAGGAGTGTAATACGTTAAAGTTCTCAGTATGTTGTTAATAAGTTAATTTTTTTGAAATATATATATATATATTTCACCACAAGTAATGAACTGGACTTTCTCCTCTCCAGTGGTCAAATAACGACAAACAAGGTGTACTGTTGCAATGTATCGACAACATTTGGGGTTTCACTGACAGATGTCGTCCCCCATCTCTCCAGTGGTCAAATAATGACAAACAAGGTATACTGTTGCAATGTTTTGACAACATTTGGGGTTTCACTTACATATGTTGTCCCCCCCCCCCATCTCTCCAGTGGTCAAATAATGACAAACAAGGTATACTGTTGCGATGTTTCGACAACATTTGGGGTTTCACTGACAGATGTCATCCCCCATCTCTCCAGTGGTCAAATAATGACAAACGAGGTATACTGTTGCGATGTTTCAACACATTTGGGGTTTCACTGACAGATGTTGTCCCCCCATGACTGGGATAATAGAAAAAACTACTGAGGTAGGTCTTCTAAAGCCTGATAGCTGTTACATTAGCAAAAAACCAAACAAAATAATATCAACCTAACTACTGAGTGCCTCTGTGAAACATCGTTTAAAAGTGGTGATGTTATGTCATCAGACGTGGTACCTGAGAAAAGTGACAGTCATTCCTGTTCTTTACTTCAAGAAACACGTTTGAAAGGTTCTTGCAAGTTCCAAATATTAATTTTTTTAAGGTAAATTCAAATCAAATTTCATTCCGGTTCTCAAATCATACTTTTCTTCAGCAACAACAGCTTCTAGAATCACATATTATATCTGTGTAGTTTTTATATATTTCTACATATTCCCATGGAACATTTTCACATTCCGGTTGCTGTCATTTGGTGAATGAAGGAATTTTTCAGTGTACTGTATTCCATCTGTTGAATCATGAAAGGAATATTAGTATTTGAATTACATTTGCCTTTAAGTTCAGTAATCGAATGACAGTGTACTTTTTGGATTTTATTTTTTACTAATTGCACAGCTACACAATGGGCTATATGTGCTGTGCCCACCACAGGTATTGTTTGTGTGTTATAAATTCACAGACTTACTGCTGAACAGTCAGTGAAATGTGTGGTTTCAGTGCCATCTGGTTGTACACTAAAGAATTATTAACTGTTCTGAAAACTATCCATGGGTTAAATGTATTTAAATATATATAATTTCTTAATTTGTGGTAGTATGTTTAAAAATTTTTTATTTCCGTTTTTTTTTTTAAATAAATACAAGTAATTTCAAAGAGTATAGTTTATCAGTGAAGTGAAAGAAATATACCCAGATATTTATTTTTCTGCACTTATATCATTATACGCCAAGTAACAAAATTTTAATAGAAAAAATACACCCTCACCGTAAGTTAAAGAGGATTATCAAGCACAACTCAGTTTTTTTGCTCCCTGATCATATTGTCTTTTTGTAGCAATTTATAGACTGAAATTACAAGTCACTTAAATCTAACAGTTACGTTACAGAAAGTGCTAGCAAGTCCTTAAGTTAGATACAATATTGCACTGAAAATTAACATGACTGTTGCTAGTCCCTCTGGTGAAGACCAAATGAACTATTTATTCTATAGCAGTTACCTTAAAGAGATAAAATTAGACTACCCCATTATGTTATAAAAAATATATTTTAAACAAACTGGACGTGTAATTCACGACCAGCAGGTCAAACACACTAACCAAATGATTGTTGGATAAAACTCGGTAGCTGCCAAGTTCATGTAAATTAAGAATAATAAGTTAACACTGGTTTTTAACTTAACTTTACTATTATTTTGAATGCAAGAACCACTTAAACTGAACAACATTTTACACACATTAAAACCCTTCCCTATAGGTTTCAAGAAGTTCTGATGATCATTGAAATATATAACATTTACCTGGAAAACTGCTAAACATTTACAATATCAATTAATGATAAATATTCTTAATTAGGCAATCTACCAAAAGCTTCTATGACCTTAGGTCAGGGATTCCCAACCTTTTTGTTCCTCTGTACCCCTTGGCCTTGGGTATTCCGACAGGTTCCTAAAAATTAACAATCAAAAATTGATAAAATTATATTGATTTTATTATGAAATCTGTATGTGTGGACTGCATAAGGATCTTATGGTATTGATAACATCGATAAATTGAACTCAGCGTATATTTATGTGAACCACTTTGCTCTCATTGTCTGATTGTAGATTAAAACACCATGTAAAGTGTAAACCATGGTTATACTCTCAGACCCCTATGTACCCCCTGAGAAGTGCAAATGTACCCCAGGTTGGGAATGTCTGCCTTAGGTAGTCAGCTGACAGTGGTGTTTTTGGCCATTAACCCAAGAATATTTCATTAGCAAGATGATTTATTCCTGGTGTTTAGTCTTTAATCAAGTTGTTACAAAATTTCTTTTATTACAAAAATAATTCATAAAATACTTGGGAATTTTACCGCTTCAGTCAACTAAATAGAGAGGAAACACCACAATGAAAAACAACCGTCTTGATAAGTTTTTGCTCCATTATCCTTGAGAATAAGAATACATAGGTATCGTACACAGTAACAATTCCTTTGTTAAATTCTATGATTTTAAATCTCCAACAATTATAGATACAAATCTTTATATATGAGAAAATACAGATCCATGTATATAGCAAGAGAAACATATTACAAAAACAGTTATTTAATTTCAATAACAATATCTGTGGGAAAACATTTAGAATTACAAATGATGGTAGAAAAGGTATATCTGAAGTCCAAGAAGACGCACAACAAAATGAATGAAAACTGATCGCAGCTCTTCCAACAATGATCTCTACTGGCCATAAGTTATAAATATTAACAGTGCGTAAAGTAAAATCAGGTTAACCAATTCTTTTCATGAAGATACGAGACTCTTCCACCAATAATATTCTAAAACACCGAACCAATGATATGTTTAGTTTATGCTGAGCTGATAGAACTGGTATTGCATCTTTTTTTTTTGGATTGCATCTGACTGGATTCTAACAATGAAAGATACGAGACTCTTCACCAATAACATTCTAAAACACCGAACCAATGATATGTTTAGTTTATGCTGAGCTGATAGAACTGGCATTGAATCTTTTTCTGGATTGCATCTGACTGGATTCTAACAATGAAAGTTGATTTCAACATCCATGCTGAAGAGGACCTCATCACAGAGATCTTTTAGTTCACAATGCATTTTCAACTTTCTTATTTTGATGTAAATAAATGCACAATTCTGAAAAGTGCAAATATGTACTTTTTGCATTAAAACTTGGTCCAAAAAATATTAGACTTTGTTCTAGCTACCTTGTTATTTTTTGAAGATAATACATGTTCTGCCTATGGGAGGTATTGCTGTGAAGCTGCACGTGATAGGCGAGATGATATCTCAAGGTTAAGGCTTCCCCTATGTTGAATGAGAATGACCAGAAGTCATGTAGGTAGTGCAAACCACTATAAGCAAGTCAAATGTTTCCTGTTAAGTAAGAAGTACTTAAACATTTGTGGAGGGGTTCTTAGGCAAGTTGGTTGACTTGAAAACATCCTGAGGGGAAAAAAGAGTTCACAAGTCTAGTGAAAGGCAAGTATACAGCAATAAGAGAGAGAAAGTACAGTTTCCTGTTTGTTTTTTTTTTCTATCGTAACAAATAAAGATAGTTTTAATTTTGTGCTGCACATCTTGTCCAGTCTGTTTACCTCACCACCTGTTTACCTTTATTTCATGACCTATGCTCCACATCCTCCAGTTATAAAGCAGGCCTGTCTAATACAGCTAATCAGTTTTAACCTGAGAATACCACAACCTTGACTTCATCTACAAGGAGATTCAATGCCAGCTCTTATATCACAACGGTAATAACAGCTTTAGGCCCCTCTGTAAGTAATACAAAAAGATCTACTAATTCTTTAAAGCTATCATTTTCTGATTATATCAAAACTCCCATAGGTCTTTTAAAGTAAATACACAGTATATTCCTTTTTTTTAGTTTTTAAGCTAATGTAAACATGTATTATTTCATAGAAACTACACAAAAAACACTTTTACCATAAAATAATAATGTTATATTGGTAATTTCTTATAAAAATTATACCAGATGTTGACAATTCAAACCAGTAAAGAAAATCTTGATATATTTTAGATAAGCTTTTTAAGTTTCCACACTGACTTGCTTTAAGTTTCTATTCTCTTATTCATCTAAAGCTTATGAAGAATAATCTTGATACATTTTAGATAAGCTTTTTATGTTTCCACACTGACTTGCTTTAAGTTTCTATTCACTTATTCATCTAAAGCTTATGAAGAATAATCTTGATACATTTTAGATAAGCTTTTTATGTTTCTATTCACTTATTCATCTAAAGCTTATGAAGAATAATCTTGATACATTTTAGATAAGCTTTTTAAGTTTCTATTCTCTTGTTCATCTAAAGCTTATGAAGAATAATCTTGATATATTGAGAGTTTTATCGATTTTTTGGAAGACATTTTTTTAAAACCTGTAAATAACAAGTTACAATTCTCTCTCTCTCCCCGAAACAGTTTTAACTCTTTTTACAGCTAGGGACATGCCCGATCCTCTCTAAAGCATTGCACGAGAGTTTGGAGTTTTATATACCACCACATAAGAGAAATATTCCCTTCAACCTTCGGAATAAGTAATGAAATATTAAAACGTAATTTATTTTACTTATTCTGTCTACAAATATACCTTGCACTGAAAGAGTTGTTTATCTATAAACG
>NW_013742714.1:0-8177 GCF_000517525.1 Limulus polyphemus
CATGTATTACACATGGGCTAACGTAAAAACAGCAACCATTAGAATTACCGATAGAATGTTCAAATTTTATAAAATTATACCATTACCATTGAGGATAAATCATTCATTAGCTTTCACTATAGAAATTGATAAATCATATATATCGCTGTCTCGAGTGATCAGCATACATATATTGAAATGACTGAAGAGGACATGCTGAATTGCAAAGACGGACCCATCAGAGTCTGCGACCCTAACTTAGACACTTCTAAAGCTAGAGGGCCACACAGTGCTTGACCAAGAGCTAAACAATTTCTGGCTAATCTCATGTAATCACTATCTCTTAATTTAATTATTCTAGTATTGTAATCAAATTGATGTACATTCTATTTTCGACATACAACTGATAAAGTAAGTTCATACTTAGCATTAAATAACCAAGTTCCTGGACTTCTCACATAATTCAGTTATTCTATTTTTAATTCCAGCAAATATCACATAATTGCAAGTTACAATAGGTACTGAATAAATAACTGTCCTTCATCTGTAGCTGGTAAGCAATCTACATGCTGGTGGAATTCCTTAATACTTAATCCTGACTTTCTAGGAGGTAGTAGTGTCTTCTAGTATATCTGTTAACTCCTTAATGTCTGTTTCTACCTTTATACTCTCTATTAGTTGCGATTCCTTTCTGGTTAACGGTTCCTGTAATTCTGGAACCTTTACATTTAATGGTTAGATACTTGGAAAGTATTTAATTCAGTATTGGTAACCTTATGCTTAGTAGTGATACTGGTAAGCATAACTTGTATATTAAAAGAGAGAAATCGGCTTTGTTAAAGTTAATGGCATTAGATGGGCTGTGTAAAGCTAGAAAGAATAAAAGAGCAAGGCTGGACAATAACTGATCGAGTGTTCAGAGGCCACTGAACCAGTCGAGTTAAATGGTTAGGCCCCATCTAATCAGGACATATTTTGATTGTATAGGTGAATATCAAATTGATTTGACTTGGTCAATTGATGAGGTTAGCTGATTACTAAAGTGTTATAATAGTCAAAATTGGTAGGCAAAATTAATAGGTATAGTAAATGTTCGGGAAACAACGAAGTGAGACGACAACAGCAAGTCAAGAAACGAACCATGTTAGTGCAAAAATGGACAGACGATCTATCAACCAATGACAGTGTGACTATGACTAGAAAGAAGTGCACGAGTTGAGTGCGTGACTGAACAAAAACAGAACGTGTCATGAATAAAAGGGATTGTGTAAGCCCATGATAATGTTAAGAAACCCCCAGATAGTAACTGTATATTGTGATTATACACCAATCTTTTTAAAGAAGAAGGTGAAGTTCACTATCGTAGAGGTAGAAGGTTTCAGAGTAGGAGGAGTGTGTGTTATAATAGAACTAGCAGTGACCGATTCATACACTGGATGACACTTTCTGTACCCAGAAGAAGCCTTGAGTGAGGTGTATCGCTGACAATTGGTGTACAATATATTTACATGGGCTTCGATGGCCTGATGGTGAAGAAACTCTTTGGGAGCTATTTATGTTATGTCATCAGTAAACAGAGACAATCACAAGATCTATACGAAGGGAAGAGAAAATGCCAGAATTCTTAGCCAATGGATCGGTCTCCCTTGTATCAACCTGGAAGAGTACAGATGTCCACCCTATTGACGAATGAATTCGTCAGGTGGGATAGACTGTACATACCATCGATAAACAAAAGAACCCTGTGCTAAGTGGAACCAATATCATATGTCAATTAAAGTTTGTGTGGGAATGAAATCTATATAATCTAATGTTTAATTATTATTATTATATCGATATAAGCATTGATGTTATACATGAATGTATTATTGATACTATGTGACTATGGATATTGTTTAGGATGTATATTAAAAGTGTTAATACAAACATTGATCGATGAAGAGAGATGGACACAATACAGTTGGTAAATTTTGTTACAAGTATCAACATTTTTTCTAAGGGGGAAGCAATTGGATATTTTTGAGGGAATTTTACAATTGCTTCAGCTTGTTTAAAATATTTTAAGGAAAAAGTTATGAAAATTTTCTGAGTGTTTGATTGAACATATGACATAAAGAAATGGCGTAAGTAAAGACACTTATATTGCGAAATATGGTCAAGAGCTAGAAAGTACAACTAGCTGGTTAAGTGGTGTTGAGGATCACGAGTTAGTGAATCATGATTTAACATTTATAATGAAATGAAGATATTGCCTAGCAACAAAGTGACTGCACTAGCACCCGTGATGGATTGTGATTAATTACTGACGCCAAATACTGTTGAAGCTACGAAAAAGTTGATGTTGGCACACAAAAGCAATTCTTTGATATATTCCTAACTTGACCTCTTTTTCCTCGTGCTAGTACACTAGCAACTGGATAACTCACCATAACAGTAACCAATCATTTGAGAGTTTTGGTTATGGTTTTGGACTAGACCACGAAGTAGCACAGATCAACTAATAAAGTATTAGAACTACTTGCGGGTAGTTAGGAATACTATTTGGAAGGTTGAGAGAGAATACAAAGAAAATGTGGGTTAAAAACTTGTGTCTGAAGCCTAAACATCAGTTCTTGCCAGCTATTACCAGTTTCAGCTGTTATTCCAGTCTTGTTCAAGCGATTACACTGTGAATATGAAGGTCTCAAACCTCCAAACGTATACTGGCCCAGCTCTGTTATAAGTGTAGAATTATCTCTCTTAACCGATTAATGTAGTTAATAGTGAAGGCTATTCATGTTTGTATAAATAAATGTACTCCATATGTACTAGTTAGTAAAAGTAATAGCAAATGTTATGAGAAGTTAATGGTTAATAAACTTTTGATTAATATTGTATGTTATGTAGAAAAATTTAATAAATGTTATTATAATTTGTTCAATACTAGTCTGGGATTCGGATTCTTTATTCTAACAGCAAATTACTTTGAGTTAGTGACTTGTGAGCTCCACTCGCCACTGAAAATCATCAATTAAATAAATTTGGTGTTATTGGCAGCATAATTGAAATTCCAACAATTAGCACTAATGGCACTGCCATTACAGTGCTTAGCTACAGCTATGACGTGTAAAAAGAAACATAAAAAGCTAGGCATTCAACCGAAAGCTACTGCTCTGTTGAATCATTAAACAGTGACAAAGAAACAAAGGTTATCAAAGAACCTAAACAACAAGAAATCACCTTGGATGTAATAACACAAAACACTAACTGTAAGCAACAGGATGAAAATGGCTTCATAATAAAGTCAAAACAAACAATACAACACAAATACAAAAACCACCTAAATACGCAATTATCATTTAAAGAATACCTGGCTTATATAAAGAACCACAACTCATAAATGAAATTTAAAAAAAGCACAAACCACAAGTCAATATCACAAACATTAAAAAGCTAGCAAAGGGTGGAGTCATCGTGAAAGGAGCCCAAGCCAAGGATCTTAACATTTTTCTTATTGAATGAACTAAAGAGGCTTTCTGTCCAGGAAATATAAAAAATACATTTACCAGGTATGGAACCAAACACAAAATCTTTCATAATAACAGTATACATTACTCAATAACAATTGAAGAAATACAACAAAAATTCGCATGCTTATGCATCCAATACAGAAAAGTAGAGAGAATAATTTCAAAATGCACAAGTCAACATACATCAATCATAAAAGTAAATACAGACAACAATGGAATCAGATTCTGGTACCAGACGTTTGAGATCAAAGAAACCAAAATACTGGCAGTTGTTATCATGCAGTGCTTCAACTGCCAGTATTTAGGGCATGTAGTGTCAGAGTTTTTAGAAGTTTTTTAGCTTGGTTTTCACAGAGAGAAGATGTAAATCGCGAGCTCTCTTGAAGAAATTGTAAGTAGTGTAAATTAACGAAGCAGTCAAATAAGATTTGAAAAAGTATCTAAGCTATTATACTGTCAATCACTTAACCAAACAACATAAAGATTTGACCAAGTGTATTTCAAGCAGTAATTATCAGGACTAACGATTGATCGGCCCCTCATCATGAGAACGAGAGCCGACAGCCCGCTGCTTTCAACCTCTTTACAGTGTTTGTTATTGGCCTCCACTGAAGAATAAATCATAACCTCAGATTCATCGACTACACATAACTCTGACTCAAGCAATGTGTCAATTGGCAGCCAGGATTCTCCCACAAAAACGACGGATCAGCCCACCAACAGCATTGAAACCTCCTCTATGGGGACAACAGATAACACTACCCACGCCAACAGCCCAAATGAGGAAAACGAAAAGCCAACAGATCATGAATTAATATCAGCACCTCCAGCCATAATTATTGAAGGTATACCAGCCATGTTCCATCAACCTCAAATACCCCAGCAGACGAAGTTACTGTTTCCCAGAACAACATTTACTGAAGTCTGCCATTTAGCCCATGGAGGACCTATTATCAAATGTAAAGACCCCAAGAACTACATTAGACTCTTCAAGCCATGGCCCACCAATTCATTAGGAGAAGCATCACTTAAT
Organism: Limulus polyphemus; assembly: GCF_000517525.1. Lineage (NCBI taxonomy): Eukaryota > Metazoa > Arthropoda > Merostomata > Xiphosura > Limulidae > Limulus > Limulus polyphemus. The sequence goes on from NW_013742714.1 coordinate 4,522, forward strand.
ATCCACATTTCAGGAGAACCAGTGCCCACGAAGACAATGGTGATCAGAGGAGTTGATCGAGATATCACACCAGAAGAAATAAAAGACAAACTACTCAGCCAAGAGATGGATACAACTAAGGTTGACAGAATCAAATCTTTTAAGACCAGATAACTAACACCACTCATCTGAGCAAACTTGAAAGATGTCGTGCAAGCTGATAACCATGTTACGACCAGAATAACACTATGGTTTCAAAACAGGCAATACCAATTAAACTACTTTTGTGTTTTAAGTGCCAGAAGTTCGATCATGCACTTTATCTCCAAGATGTGTCAGATGTGGAGAACTACACCAGCTAGCCAGGCATCTGCCACAAGAAGAGGGAAGAAACTTGCTGCACCAACTGTAGAGGTCCATATGCCACATCTTACATGAAATCATCCATCATACAAACTGTCATTCTCACATATAGAAAACTGCCGAAATGTGACAGTAATAGCAGGTTTCAGGAATTTTTCCTGTAAGGAGAGATACATGGAATGCAAAGACTTCTATGACGGCTTCTTATAAAACAAACTTCACCATTCGGATTATTTTTTCTCTACTTTAGCGAAAATTAAGTTTATTTTCAGCTTCTCATGGGACATAATAGTTTTTGTGAATGCTATAATGTATCAATTTTGAGTTTTCCATCAAAATAAGCACTATCCAGTATTTGTCTGTTAATTTTGCATCAAAAAAGAACTTTCTTGCCTCATAGTTAGAAAGCCAGGAAAATCTTTAAAAGTAACTGAATTTGTCTACTTCTTGCATATTATTAGTCTATATTCTTTGGTGTATTATTTAAGTAAATAAAAATTGTTAAGTGCTTTACCATAATCGCTAAAAAAAATCAGGCTTAACTCTACTCAGAATCGAGGAAAAGAAAAAAGAAGATTGGGCAAGTATTCTATTTCTTGTTTTTCATATTTATTTTTTTTATTATTATGAATGTAACTAAAATTAAAAGTACGGATATTTTTAAGTTATTTAAGACTAGAATAGGTTAAATAAGTAATAATAATAATATAAATAAAATTGTTCACTATGCACCATGCGGGTAATGTAATTGGATAGCATAACTTGAGCTGCACGTTCCCTGAATGATTTACAACTTATAATGGCGTGGATAGCAGTTAGACATGGTTCATAGGGAAATAAAACAATCAAATTTAATTATAAATAGATGTATAATGTTACGAACTTAGAGCTACTTAGGATAAACGAATGTAGTTTCAGGTTACAATATGAAGTAATACTGGAAAGAAAAAAAGGTTAATTCAGGTTTATTTCGATTTTCTTTTTTTGGTGGTTATAAGGTCGTTATGAATTTAAGGTAGAGAAAATAACATATAAACTATAAGGATGTAGTGAAAAAACGTGTGAAGTGCATTTAGGAGGTTTTAGGGATTACACAAAGAAAATTTGAGATTTTTGAGATGTGGAAAAGTATTTTTAATTTCAATATAAAAATTACTGTGCACACGAACTATTCAAAAAAAATACTCAATAAATTCATGGACAAAACTTTATTTTATTTTATTAAAAGTACTTCACTAAGAAATATGACTTTTTGTATCTGAAAGATATGTAGTATTAAACGAAAGACTGTCAAATTTCGTGAAGATATACCCAATATATATAGAGTTATAAGTATTAAATTGATGTTAACTTTAAACGAGTATGAAGGTCACGTGACTCGATCAAATCGACCGACCCCATGTTGAAAGATTTAACAGACAAACCTTTATGACACATGTCTCCCTTTTTTTACAGAAGAGATTATAGGAGCCTGCTGACTCTGCAGAGTCAGTGAAGAAGCTACTACATTCTGAGGACATCTTGGTGGAAAATAATCTACACAAAAGCACAGTGCACTCCTCCTGGATTTGAAGGCCATTAGGGATATACTTACCGAGGAGTCATCATTGAAGGGAATTTATGGAACACGCCCAAGTTGGAGATCCTTGCCAGTTTATCAAGCCAAAGATTTTCTGCTGAGCAAAAGATCTGCACTCGAAAAGAAGGAATTATATTGCACACCAGTTTTATTGTATTGACCTAAATCTGTCAAGGCAGGTTAGTGGAACTCTAAGGTGTTTCCAATATCAATGATTTCGACAATTCAAGGAATCTTGCCATGGTGTACTTGTTGTGGTGGAAGGACCATGACCTTTACAAGTGTCAACAAGACCCTCACTGCATCAATTGTGGTGCTTACCACCCGTCTTACTTTCAATCTTGCTCTGACATTGGACAGTTTCATTGGTAATGGTGACACTATCCAACTGGATGGTGTTTTTAACTCTTTACAGGGCATTGACCTTTATACATCTATTTCAGATTTTACCTGATTTTTTTGACGTTATTTAGGTTTTACCTTGTTTCTTTTAACCTTTTTGTAGAATTTTTCTTTTCCTTATGTTTATACTACTTGTATGTGCCAAACAAACAAACAATTTATTTTCGTTCTTTTCCCAAGTGGGTGGAATAAAAAGAGGAACAATTCTTAAGAACTGTCAATGTTTCTTATCCAGAGGCTCAGAAGATGTTGTCCCCTACTCCATCGCGGACATATGCTGCTGCATTGTGTTTCACTGTTACAGTAGGAATGCAGACAAATCTTTCCTTGACTTCATCAGTCTTTTTCAAACCATGGAAAGAGTCCTTTGGACCAAGGTGCAGAAACATTATTTGGACGCGACCTCAGTCACTGGAGTTTCCTTCTTCTGAAAGACAGCTACCCAATCAATCCAGGGCAGGTTCTACTAAACGAAAATGGCATAGTTGCAAGGAGAATGGTTCTCTGCCCAGTTCTCCCCTACATAAAAATGGCCACTTTGTTTCAGTGGAATTATCAATGTTTTTGTTCTAATACATTAAGGCTTTGATCCCTTTTATATGTTGGGATGTTTCTGAATAATAATATTTTGAAAGCTCTACTTTCTTTACGAATATAACTGAAGACAAAAAAGGTAAAACAAACATAGCTGAAAGTTTGATAATAGACTATGAAATTACCATTGATAATTTTGATGAAAGGATCTCCATTTTGAAATTCTTACATCAAGGGCATCTTTGCATTGAAATATGAGGAAAATCATTTTTTTTTAAATTGGGAAAAAACATGGGCTATAGCCTTGGCTTTTTGGTGAAAAATGGAAAAAGGTGCTATTTTAATGCAAAATTAATAGACAGATATCGAATAGTGCTTATTTCGTCGGGAAAATCAAAATTGAGATCTTATTGCATTGAATAAAAATATTATATCCCGTGAAAAGTGAAAAAAAATAGTGAACTTTTGCTTACACAAAATAAAAACAAGGCCCCAGAAGGTACCGGTGAGAAAATGGAGGAGATGAAGACGTCGAGTAACCTTAGCTGAAAGGGCAGATGCCTATCAAAGACAATGCCTAGATAGGTCATGGAGTCGGAAAGGAGGATTGGGACATTGTCAACGTGGACATCAAATACAGATGGGTCATGGTAAGGGTGAAACTTATGGCTAGTTGGACCAAAATAATAGCTCATGTCTTAGGAACATTGAGGGATAGTCTCCAGCACTGACACCAAGACAAAAAAGAATTTACAGCAGCCTGGAATAGCTTGTTCAGAGTTGACATTGTGGAACAATG
>NW_013742715.1:0-5220 GCF_000517525.1 Limulus polyphemus
TCGTTGATGCAACAATATACATATATATGTACAGCCAATGATGACAAGATAAACTTAATTTACAAATTTTTTCCTGACAATTCCCCCCCCTCCCCCCCATATATGGTTGTACTCCCTTCAGTTAAAGGACCACTGAACTATTTGAAAGAGCTCCAGTTTCTGGTTCTTTTGAAATCTATTATCAATACTGTATATACTTACACACAGGTAATGTAAATGTCTCTTCATTTTTCATCAATTTGATATCCAACAGAGCATCTTGCTCCTCATCAGAAAAGTATTCATCCTTCACCTTCAATACTTCCATGGTTCCAAAATTTGTAGTTAGACTGCAAAGAAACAAGTTAGTAATTGGAATTTGCATTATATTAAAAGTTATTACAACAAAAAAGAATCTAAAATTTTTAACTTTATAACTCTCATGTCAACTGACTGACTTTGTTTTCTTTAACTTGATAACTTTCATGTCAACTGATTGACTTTCTTTTAACTTGATAACTTTCATGTCAACTGACTGACTTTGTTCTTTAACTTGATAACTTTCATCTCAACTTACTGACTTTGTTTTTTTTAACTTTAAAAATGTTACAATTCTTGTAATCTGACACTTTGAACTCCTTTTAAAATATGACCAAGACAATGTTAGCAAAACTTTTAAATGTGTAAACATGTACATCATAACTGTTGAGTAGGGTTTTACCCTCATGAGATATACATCAAATATAAAATAACAATAAAGTATGACACTATTAGAACAACTGGTATACTAAGTTATGTATATGAACTTCAAATTATTGGTAGTTTCAAATTTGATCTTTCATTAGTTCCAGTGAAGTTACATTTATGCAATAATTCAACCAATTTAATCATCACATTTGAAACTTCTTAAAATGAAAAAACTTGGTTTTATTAGACAATGTATTTAAAGAAACATTATTTAATAGAACAAATATACATTATCTGTAAAGATTGGCATGGGTACTTGAAAACTAGGATACCCGTTGAGTTTATAATTATTTAACCCAAGAATTTTTTTACTACTATGGTGTTGATTATTAATAAAAAACAAAAGCAACAAAATATAGCCAGTAAATGGCACATATAATCCAATAGCATGGATATTAATATTAATACTCAACAGTTTTTTTATTATTTCATCATTTTGGTACTGAAATAGCAAAAGATAGGAAACATATGTGTACCATATAAAGCATTTAACTTTGCATTATACACTGAAAAGAATAATATTTGTAGTAAATTTGATGCAAGTTGTTTTTTTAATATTACCTAAACAGAATCAAGGATTTTTCACATCAAGTACCTGGTTCCAGATTTTCTACCTGTGCCAACTTTTAATTATTTGTTGTAACTTCGGTTGTTGTCTTTCGATGAAGAGAAATTATCTTCTATTGATAACAAAAACCATTATACCAAATTTCAACACATCCAAACAATTTTCTTTCATAGAAATCAACAAATACAATAGGTAAATAGCAATATATATATATATGTATGTGTGTTTCAGACATGGTACACAATAATATAAACTTTGTCACATTCTTTAATTATATTTATAAACATAAATGCTTCAGAATTGTTTTGTGCTAAATATGAAAATGTATCTGACTGGTCTAGGTCTCAAATGATGTAGCATATTTATTAGATGTAAAGGAAACAGACACAAATCTCTATCAACTTTATAATGCCTTTGAAGACTGTGGTTACTCTAGCTAATCTTACTAATTTCTCTGTTTCATTATTCTTAACATGAGTACATAAAATATTGTAAATTTAAATAAAAAAATGAGAGAAACTAGAACAAAAAATAAAAATAAATTAGATATCCACAAAATAATTTTCATATACAAGTATTCATTACAGAACAAATTCCCAAGACAAATTATTTTGGTGAAATTTTAACTTTTCTGAATCACATACACAATTTGAGAATAGTACTTTGGTCTATTTATTAGAATTCTCAATGAACCATGATCTAGGTGACTAAATATGCAGTTTCATATGTAAATTTTCTTTTGTAAAATAAAGCATAACAATGCTTGTAGCTTACCAATCTAATAAGTCTGTTTGAACTTAAATTAAACATGGTATAATTTCTCACTGATATGGAAGACTAAAAGAATGTTTATGCACACCAGAAACAATTTTTTTTTGTCTGACAATTTTTGAGCTAGCTAAACAAATTCTACCATAACTTCTAATGCTGAAATATCATAATTATAAATAATTTATCCAGCTTTAATTGTTCAAAATTTCACATTCATATCAATGAAATATTATATATTAAAGAAGTATTATAGAGTCAATTATTATAATACTTTACACAATTTACAGACATGTATAACTCTTACAAAGCCTAAAAATTGTCCAAAGATAAATTTTTACAGAATTAGTTAAGCCATGAGGTAAGAAAGTGTTTTAAAATATAATGATTTAATTAATAAACTAAGCAAGGTACAATGTTATTAAGGAAAAGAAATAAACTTAGCTGTAAATATCTTCTGAAACTTTTCTTATATTTTTCTACTTCTACAGATGTGTTTACCCCTAACAACAAACTACTAACATATGATAAATACATACACAAGTCAACTAAGCAGATCAGTAATTTTTAGGTTCTTATCAACTTATTTCTTAAAAATAGCAATAAATGCTAATTTCTCAGCATACTTTATCTCTCTGACATACAACTATTTCTGAAATAATACACAATGACTTGACTTTGTCTTTTGTAAACTGTTTACCTACACAGAACAAGATACTCAAATGATAACACTGAAAACACAACAATGAGCTCTCTCCATAAAACACAAAAAATAGCAAAATTAATTGAATTACACATCCGAAATTACTAAGTACTAACAGTAACAGCTACCATTAGAAAATAAATTTTGCTTATAGATGGGGAATCATAAAATAATAGAAATCAGTGTAGTAGTTACTACTTATTCTATTTTTTATATACATTTATTTAGAGAACCTATACATAACTGTCTTAACATCTTCATTTATTATACATATGACAACTTGATCTTGGCTTCTGGATTTGTTCACTCACACAAGTTACAAATTAGCAATGAACTAACAACATACTAATTACATCACATGATCCAAATTACTAACAAGCCCATTTAACACCTCTGGGTAGAAACTGACATAGCTTCAGTCAATTACTACTTTACTTCAGGTGCATACAGATCGTTATAAAGTTTAGATCAGCGCCTATAATTTATAAACGTTAACAATGTTGTAACTTGTACATAGTACATATACTTATATAGAGTACAATCCAACCAACAGTAACAATTAATTCATGTAGAACTTTGTGAGGTAGCGAATTCCACTTTTATTTTGTTATAGTTTAGTTATTATTCTTTCTATCCGTTAGTTCAATTATGATTTTTTTTATTATACGAAAGCGCTAACTCACCTTTGAACGTCTGTCCATTCTTGTGCATAACAATGGTCATTGCGAAGTTTAAGGTCCAATTCGTCGTACTGTGTAAACGAAGTTGCTGTTTCAGTAACTCAATTATCACAAATGCTATCGGAAATAATAGTACTTGTTTCATCAATCGAACTGTCTAATTCACTTTGCACGAAATCGTATGTTTCCTCATTTTGATCGCCACTGCTGCTTGCCAATTTACTTTTTTTAACACTTGGACTTTGTGAATGTTTCAGCAGTTTTCGCCGACCGGGTGTTGCTTTAGTTTCATAACCTAATTTTATCTTTGGGTATGGGTTTATCTCCGTCGGCATTCCATCTAAAACGTGCTCGGAACAAACGTACACTTTCTTCGGTAATGTTTTTCGGTTAATAGCTTTAATCCATTCAAGTTTTGTTGGCTCATATGACGGTACAGAATGAAATTTAAACGGAATTAAACACGCACAGTCTTTATGCAATTGGCCGTGTATTTTACACATAGATTCCTTCCATATATTCAGTTAGCGTCGATTATTTGAACAACCATTAACGGCACAAGAACTGCCTCCACCTTTTTTATATTTTTCAACACTATCCATGGCAATTATAAAAAGAAAAATGTAAGAACAAAAATGTAAACAAAAGATCGATGTTAATTGGACTACAACACGTGAGTTATCTTTCACTCTTGCTATGGCTGACGTACCACGTGATAGATTACTGGCATCGCTCATGAAATTGGGCCACACGTAAATAAATGTGACGATACGATTCCGGAATACTCCCCGCGAATCCGAGAGGGTTGGCAAGCCTACTGTTGCATATGAATTATTGAAATATAAATGGTGGAAATAAACGTCGTGAGAGGCGCAGCCGCATCACTACCAGAAATCACTCCTCACGACTTCCTTTTCTTTCATTGCCTGGCTTAGATGAAACTTCGCCATATTTTTCGCTGCTATTTTCTTCTGGGGTGACTTTATGAGAGAAAACAGTGGGAATATAGTCCGGGGAGAGTGGGTGACCACTCTTGGCAATTGGAAATTTAATCTACATAATTATATGTATTGGCCGCCTGTCTGAAATTATTAATATTGTTGCGTCAGCGAAGTCACATGACTAGTGTGACGCCACGTTTCTAGAACTATCTTGTTCCTTCATGAATGCCCTAGCATTTACTAGATAGGGTAGCTGGTATATAAATAAGAGGGTGACAACGTGACGCAGTAATGTGTGTGTAGATAGTGAGTATTTGAACTGCAGTCAGAAGTATTGTTGACGTTTGTTGATATAGCGTTTGTTATAGAGACTGTTGAAAATAAGTGTATCGTAAAGTTGTGTTGCGTAAGCGAGTCACGTGACCACTGTGGCGCCCTCTAGTTTCAAGAACTATCTTGTTCTTTCGGGAATGCTCTAGTAATTGCTCGATGTAGGGTGGGCTGGTATATATAAAGGAGGAGATAGTGAGTAATTGAACGGCAGTCACACAGTATTCTTGAAGTTAACGTTCGTTCGTTACAGTGTTGTTTTAGCGCGAGTATTGAGATTAAGTGTATGGCAGAGTTATATTCGGAAAGAATAAACCAGTTTTATTAAGTAAAGACTTGTGTCGCTTAAGTTTCGTCGGTACGAAGTTACGGAAAATCAATTAACAAACGGAGACGTAACAAATTGGTGTCAGAGAGTGGGATAAGAAAAAAAAAAAAGAGAAGAAAAATGGAAACGAGAAGCGGCAAATCAGACTACAGCCTAGCAGATTTGATGGCAGCAAT
>NW_013742716.1:0-6764 GCF_000517525.1 Limulus polyphemus
TTTTTCCAAAAAAATTTATATTTTTCACCATTCTTGTACTTCTCAAGAAAGGAATGTTACTACAATGGCTTCAAAAATAAGAATTTTCATTCAGAATTCCTAATTCTAGATTGTTTACGCGATTTTTTTTCAAAATTAGTCCATCTTTAGCTATGTTTTATTCTGGAAATTTTTTTTTTATTAATTTCAACGCGATATAATATTTTTTTTATAAGTCATAACGTTTCATTCTTGAGTTTGTAATGGTTTAAAACGAACACCAAAAAAAAAGGAATTTATTCAACTATGACAACTCTTAGAATAAGATTCAACACTTACCAAAACACAGTTAGTTAACAAGTGCCTGGCTAGGATTGGACACTAATGTTAATGAACAATATATCATAAATATCTATATTATTTCAAATAGCAGAATCAGGAAAAAAGAACCAGAAAGAAAAACCCTAATTCCAAAAAATACTGCAAGTACAATATTTCAAAAATGCCTTTCAATATTAATAACAATATCGAATGATAAACAGCAATAATTCATAAACTAACTGTATCGTAACTTTCACTTAGTGAAGCTTATGGTAGGGTATTTATTCACTGAGTAGGTCACGAAAGTACACCTCATGTAATCATAAATTTACATAATCTTCTGCTACATTAATAATATCTGTATTTCAACCCTAGGGAATCTGTCAGTTTTATCATACATACATAAATATTTACTCAAAATACAAATGATTAGCTATAAGGTGTGTTAACGTTTTAATGCAACTAAAAATTCATATATAAACTAAACGATAAAAGGAAATAATTAATGAATGATACAAACAACCATAACCATAAAAAAAACTTTACTTTCTCTCTTAGTAAAGCTTATGGCAGGGTATTTATTCACTGAGTTGGTTACGAGGGTGCACCTCATGTAATCATAAATTTACATAATATTCTTTGACAAAGCAAAATGACTATGCAGTGGTTCTTATCTCTTCAGCTGAAGAAATGCATCAAAAATCGTTAAATAGGGTTTTTAATAGCACTTGTATGATGCCAAGTAGAGATGACCAGTAATTGTAAGAACTTAGGAGCGAAAGTATAGTGTAATAATAAGTCAACCACGTTATATCTACTACACAACATGTCTCATCAGGCCGACTAGAGTACGATAGACAGAGTAGTTCATGATGTCAGAAAAACATGTAGATTCAGCAAGTCTTTATACAAAATGTTAAAAACCCTATACGCTCGGGGTATAGGGTTTTATCATTTTGTATACAGACAGAGTAGTGGTGAAGATGCTATTTATATTAACAATAACTGTGTTGGTGTGAACTATATTAAGTCAATGAATTTTAATTTTCAGTTCTATTTAAGTCATTACTCCTCAGAATTAAGTTTATCGTATTCAGAGTTTTCTGATTTGTAGAATAACATTTACTTCGAGTCAGTTTTAATTTTTTACCAAAGTTTTCAATTGTTCTCTAAAACATTGTTTACGGAACAAAAAATTGAGGTACAAAATGATTACAAAACTCAACGAGACACAGTCTTAACCTTTATTGTTTTTTGTACCTGTAACACTTTGAGTCAGTTTTAATTTTTTACCAAAGTTTTCAATTATTCTCTAAAACATTGTTTACGGAACAAAAGATTGAGGTACAAAATGATTACAAAACTCAACGAGACACAGTCTTAACCTTTATTGTTTTTTGTACCTGTAACACACTCGCCAGTTCTCTTACCACTCTGCCAACTTAACCACTCAAAAAATTTGATAAAAGAAACTAGCTATTCCCAAAACCAATAGTTTGTGTAACGGTATGGGAAACTTTAATGAAAATCGCGAGAAAAAAGGGCATAAAAAGCACATACTACAAGAATCTGAATTCTTATCGTGTAAAAATGAAGTTCAACAGATTACAGACAAGTATTGATAGATTACATTATGAATGGTTCTTATCTAACCAATCAGGAAGTGCCACACCAGTACAAAGCCTATAAACGTACAGGCAGATATACTATTCCCAATAGTAGTAGTAATAGTGTGGTTCCAGACATGGATCCCAGGATTGAAATACCGCATGAAAACCGTGTAGAAATAGTGTTTTTGCCGGTCAAGTATACTCCTCAAGATTCCATGTTACAGTAGGCAGCTGAATGCAAGATTCTGAAGGAGGTAAATTAAACTGTCATTGTTAATAATAGACATGATCATGGAAGAATACCTCAAGTCTCCAGAAGTGATATTAAGTATCTCAGAATATGTTCTTTATGAGCAGAATGATGGTTGAGTACAGATCTTGCTGTAGATTCGGGTGAGAATGTTACCTCAAGAACACTAGGATATACTGCTGAAAAGAAATAACCCAAAGAAAAGTCTGAAATGAGCATCAGACTAAAACAGTGCAACTAGCAAAGCTGAAGACATGCTTCCTTTTACATAAGAATTCAAGTTCAAATTATTCGCCAACAGTCAGTAATCTACACACAACTGATGGAACTCTGACTGCTGACTAGTACAGGCACTTTCTGATCCATGATATCAATCCTTCAGTCACCGTCTCATCAGGTGGAGATTCATCTTCCAGCAAGGCAATTATCCCAAGCATACAGCACAATGTCAGGTTGTATGAGCTTATGCAAAGATCAGGGCTCTATCTCTGCATTGGGCATAGTGAAGATAGTTCATTGTGTAGCTTAGCGCTTAACAAAACAATCATTTTTATTTCCTGTGATAATGTTTTGTACCATTAATTAATTCATCATCTAAGTGTCTTCACCTGTTATGTGTCTCCAGTTTCTTTGTCCATAATAATTTCCATTACCATATACATTTAAAACATTTTTGTTATAGCTTTATAATAAAATAAGAAGAATCACAATATTTTCAACATTCTTTGAAACTTTATATAAAATATACTACACATTCGACACCATAGTAGTGACGTTTGATAATTCGTTTAAACTAGTAGTATTTTTGAACTGGACACAAACAGTATTGACATCTAACAATTCTGTCAGTTTAACTAATTTTTAAGATTCGACACTATCCCAGCTTTTTCTTTTCTTTTTGAAATTCACGCAATGCTACACGAGTGATATTTGCGCTAGCGGTCCCTAATTTAGCAGTGAAAGAGTAGAGGGAAGGCAGCTAGTCATCATCACCCACTACTAACTCTTGAGCTACTCTTTTACCAACAAATAGTGAGACTGACCATCACATTATGACACCCCCATGGCTGAAAGGGCGAGCAAGGTGATTTGAACCCGCAACCAACAGGTTGCGAGTCGAGCACCCTATCCTCCTGGCCATGACAGGCCCACCATGACAACACTGACATTGATAATTATTCTGATGCAATTAGTATTCTGAAATTTCTATGTTTTACAGGGATATAACATGAATTGAAGAAAAATGTAACATATACGTGTGATATGCAGTTACATCATATGTTTTCTATCTGCTTTAGTGATACATTTTTTAAATGTTTTGGTTATTTAGTTTCTGTTTTGTAATGTAGTACAGAAAGTTGTTAAGATTACCTTGTTCTAGTTGCTTCGTTTCTTGGTTCTATATAATAGGTAATGATGTCTATTCTGCCCAAAAGGATATTGCAGTAACATACATCATGCCTGTTAAAAGTGTTGACATTATAATGTCTTTTGATAGATGAATACGATGTTGAATAAACAAGACAACCAACTAATGTTATGAAAGAATAAAAGTCACAAAGTGATGCTGTCAATTAGGCAAAAACAAATTTATCTGTTAAATTCTACTTGAAGGTTACAGAATAAACTTACTTATAAGATCATTGTGTTTAACTTGACGAAGGTTTATCCTGTAAAAAAAAAATTGTGGGATTAAGCATAGTCTAGTAGAAGCGACTATCTTTTCATGTGTGCAAATACAGCTGCAATGTTAATTTGCTAAAACTGATAGCTGAAGATTTTCTGATTTTGAGTTTAGAGAATGTTAAAAAAGGAAGGTCAGCTACCAGTAAAGCTTGATTCAGATGTGTAAGTGTAAAAAAATAGTAACTTCAGAAGAAAACATGAATCAGTTGAAAATCCTCAGCTTTTTTATTTCCTATCATCTAGAAATAGTGCTGGAAATTAATCAGTAGAGAATCAGTAGACAAGTGTAAGGTGAATTAATTGGATTTAGCAGAACACAGAGCAAGCACATCTCATGTTATAGATTGGAAAAATGTTAAACTGATAATTCAAGTTGAGAGCATCATTAGAGCATCAGTAGAAATTGAGAAAACGTTATTTGGGATATAGTGGGTCCAGGTGTGGAAGAAATTAAATACTGGATTAATTGGATTTAGCAGAACACAGAGCAAGCACATCTCATGTTATAGATTGGAAAAGTGTTAAACTGATAATTCAAGTTGAGAGCATCATTAGAGCATCAGTAGAAATTGAGAAAACGTTATTTGGGATATAGTGGGTCCAGGTGTGGAAGAAATTAAATACTGGAAATCTTAGTTATTGTACAACTATTTAGATAAATATTATATAAACGACAGAAAATAGCCAGAATATTTACTTTATTCTTTTCACAACAAACTAGTGATACAATGTGACTTATAGCAAATGGAATAATAAGAATTACAACAGCCAAATATTAAAACAAAAACAACTATTAGAAGGAAAAACATACTTTGCTTAACATAAATGTATTAAAAGTTTTGTAAAAACTGGATGTGCTCCACCAACAGTTACTGAAAATAAAATCATTTCGGTACAAGCTTCTGGTTGAACTTTAGATGTAGTTCACATTCCAATCCTAAAGATTGTCTTTACAAACAATTCAGATTCATAAATAAAATGATGGATAGAACCACTTAACAGGAACGGTCCAATAAAGCTTATCCAGAACTCAGCTCAGGGTGGTCCTGAAAATAGTGATTTAACAACACTGGCACATTCTAACTTACAAGAAGTCCTTTTTAGTCATGTTCGGTCAACCATATAAACTATCAGATATTATCTCAATTCACAAGAGAAAATGGTTACAAGAATGCTATGAACTCTTTTAATGCCAACTACAAGGTTTATTTTGTATTCAACTGAAGATCAACTATTTAAGGAAGAGATCATATTACATCATACAAGTGAAAAAATATCAAATCAATTAAAGAAACAGTTAAATGAAATGTTTTAACGTACATATAGGGTCAATTAAAGAAACAGTTAAATGAAATGTTTTAACGTACATATAGGGACCCTATATGTACGTTAAAACATTTCATTTAACTGTTTCTTTAATTGATGGAAGTACGTGGTTTCACTTAATTTGTTTAACTTTATAACCAGTAATTTCTGATCAAAACCTAAAAACTTTATAGTAAATAATGTAGCTAACTGTAGTCTAACCAGTAATATGTAATGTTATAAAACAAATCTTAAGAAAAACTTGCAATGATTTGAAAGTATTGGTTAAGACTATTAAGATATATACCTATAGTAATGGCATTTGTTTAATGATACACCGTACTGAACTTGAAGAAGTGAATTCATTAAGATAAGTAGTTTCACATACAGCAGTGTTCCAAAGATACAATTTCCATGACTTCTTTAGGAGGACCTACAAAGACAAGATTATGAGGAACACCACGTGAATTCCTTACTGAATGGAATACTGACAAATGGAGAAAGAGAGAATTTACCAGAGAATGAAAACCCTCTATCCGACACTGGTAATTGTGTTTAGAAATATATTACTTTGGCAATATAAGTTCCTCATTATGACTGGCTAGAGAGAAGTCTAATACAGATTGTAAAGAAGTTAGAATGTAGCGTAAGAGAAAAGGACTCGAGAAAACTTTATCCACTTAAAATAGTCATGGTCTAACATGTGTTATCTATTTATGGATTAACTGTTTGACTTGGGATAGACTTGGTACTTGTCTTGTTTAGGCTGAAGTAACTAAAATAGGTGTTGAATCACAGATTCTTTGAACTGTAGTTTAAACTAATATTAAAATCAAACTATGTATATTTCTCTCTAAAATCAAATTAAATCATATAAAACAGCTGGATTATATTATCTAAAAAAAAAGTCACAGTGGAGATATGTACACTGCATTTCCCAACTACAATTATTTAAAAAATCTTTAAAAAGTGTTAAATAAATTCAACAACAAAAAATTACTCTTTCTTAAGTATATTTAATGCATGTGTATCATAAATAATGTGATTTTACTTGGACTAATCTTTTTAGTTTACTGTTCCTACCTGTGACGTTGAAGACAGTTTAACAGGTAACTTATCCAGAGTAGCATCTTCACAGACTTCATTCCCTCCACATGCCTTCAACATACCCATTTCAAAAAATAGTTGTCATTATTATCAAAGTTGTAATAAATACTCACTGGTACATTACACCTGAAATTATTTCTTTTATCAAATATTCCAGCAATTTCTTTTTATATATGTACTCTAAAAAATATACTATACATTTCTCTTGATGTATATTCTAAAAATGTATTTCTACTACTATGTAATCTACAAAATGTACTTCTACTACTGTATACTCTACAAAATGTACTTCTGCTACTATATACTCTACAAAATGTACTTCTGCTACTGTATACTCTACAAAATGTACTTCTGCTACCATGTACTCTACAAAAAATACAGTAGTAGAAGTACATTTTGTAGAGTATACAGTAGCAGAAGTACATTTTGTAGAGTATACAGTAGCAGAAGTACATTTTGTAGAGTATACAGTAGCAGAAGTACACCTCTACAAAATGTACTTCTGC
>NW_013742717.1:0-5216 GCF_000517525.1 Limulus polyphemus
CGCTGTTTAAGTTGGCTCCCTGATTAGTATGGATATCTTCAGGTGCTCCAAACTGTGCTCCGCAAAGGTATCAGCTATGGATGGTACTAATATGTCAACCAATGGATATGCTTTGGCCCACTTTATAAAGTAGTTGATACCCATAAACTTATATTGATAATCTAATTCCTTCTCCAGAAGTGTACCGGCAATGTTTAAGGCTATTCTCTGTAAAAGAGAACCACCAACTCTCAGTTGGAGTTTACCCTGTTTTTGTAGACGTTTTTTTCTGGATGGCATACATTGTACAGTATTGACACGAGTGCTGAATAACTGGAATCAAATGCAATCAGAAGAACCCCTCAAATGTTAACATAACTGGAGTAGCACATTGGTGCCTTCTAGTCTTTATGTTAAACAATTTCTGGAGAATCTCTTACTTAAGAGCTTTGGAACACCAGTTGCAGTACATGCTGAGAAACATGGCTTAGTGTTTTATAACAATGGTACAACACATTTTTCTGCTTTTGCAATTGCTCATACAGGTGCCATTTGTTATGTGCATCCATTCTAAGCTCCTTAAATATGAACTGGTTTAAACTTGCTGCATGATAAGGAGTGTCCATGTTAGATTTGAGTTCTTCAATTGCTCTTCCCAGAACTTCCAAAGTGTAAATTGTGGCATCCATACACTAATGCAGTTCAATATTATGTGGTTTAACATTGTCATGGAAAACATTGTTTCAACTCACACAGTGTCAAGGTTCACAACATCCCATGAACAGATATGATCATACCTACAGTGAAACAATCCATAGACAGTTCTTGTTGAGGGCTCAATAATGTTGTATGACTAAATTACACCCTTGCAATACTGTTATCCACCATGTAATAATCCTTTGTGGATTTTTATTGTAGTAGTGAACATTCTTTCATACAAATAGTGTCAATAGTGATTCAAAAGGACTACAACTGCTACTATTTTTTTCTTTGCCTTACAGCATCTAGGTCCAAGAGCCATGATCCTGCAACTAATATACATAATTACATGTTTTTTACTTTTACTTTGTCCTAAAATTGCAATAATACTACTCTTGGGTATATAATAAGAATTCACATCTTGTTGTAAATATGCTAGCACTGGTGTTTCTACTAAAGAATTTTGCTCACACTCCTCACTATACCTGAAACGTGTTTCTATTTTACAGAACCAATAATGGTTCGTCAGTGGTACAATGCAAAAACAAGGAATCAATGGACTTCTTAAAAATTATGGGTTGAGGCTAACCTCTCACCACTGATATACTAGCAGGCTCTTTGGAGACTCCATTCCTACCCACTGTATGACTGAAAATCTCAACTTCCATGTTCATGGAATACCATTTTCAGGTTCTCAGCCACAGACTCAAACATGTGACCAAACACTAAGATGTCATCAATATACACCAAGCATTTCTTCCACTACAACCCCTACAATGAAAGTTCCATTATAATTTCAATAGAAGTGGACACTTTAAAAAGGTCAAATGACATGATATGAAATTCATACAAGTCATCTTTTGTGCTAAGAGAAGTCTTAGGTCTACTTTCATAATCTAATTTGGCTTGCCAGTATCTTGATACTAGATCTTAAGTGCTGAAACAGTGTTAACCTCTTAAAACGTCCAGATATTCATCTTTTCACAAAGAGAGAAAGGTTTAGACTTGAGTTACAATATTCCTCTATATAAAATCAACACAGAACCTGAGTTTACCTTCTTCTTTTCTGTCAATCACTATTGCAAGCAAACAATCAGTCTCCAAAGGTTGTATAATCATGTCCTTTAACATCTGCTATATCTCACTAATGGCTGTATCCCTAAAACTCCAGAGAAGATTTCATGGTGGTTGTTTAATCAGGCATGTGCCCCTTTTATCTATGTAGTAATGAGCCATAGATGACTTGATCACATAAACACATTGGAAAACTTACCATCAAAGCTTTTTTAAACTTAAATACACAAGAGTTCAAGTAGAGGGCGATACACACGTTAGATGAAACACAGAAAACTCTGCAATAAGATATCCTGTGATCATGACATCAAAATGTTCTCCTTTCTATCTTGTCTGTGGTATTTCAGATAGCACAAATTTCCCCTTAGAGTGACAAGATAGGTACACAGAATAACAGGAAATTCACAATATATTTACTGCATAATTATTCTGTATTCTGTGACTGAGTGAGTTTATGAGAAATAAAGATAGACTGAACTCAACTGTACAGTAACAATAAACAATCTTTATTCAAACAAGCACAGTGAAAATGCTCTTTAATTGCCACAATGCACAATTATGTACCAGAGAGTTAATTCTGAGGTTGTTTCTAGTTTTGTATCCTATATTTTTAATATTTGAATTTAGATGTTTGTTTACCAGAGAGAGCATGTTATTACGTTATGATGAATGAAATTATGGAAATTTCTTGAAAGTTAAGGCCTTGGTAGAATTTGAAAGATTGTTGTATTGCGCAGAAAACTAGATTGTATATAAATACCAGAATGAGGGAATGAATTCAACCAATGCATTATTCAGTTCAGTGTTAGTTAGTGATGTAGACAGTGAGTGAGTCAAGTGTTTATTATTGATTGACTAAGTGAGAAAACCTTGCAAGTAAACTTATTTCTTATTATAGTTTCAGAATTTCTGTTGAAGTGTTGTTTCTGAAGTTAGGCCTGCCAGCGAATATAGCTTGTAGCAAAAATTATTGAAGAAATGAATTAATTTCTTACCATTAGGTGAACTGGGCTTTGCATTATTTTTACCACATAATTCCCTAAAGAGCCTGCCTAATGATAGAACTTGTTATAATAATTTCTTGCTTTCTTGGTCGAGATCTTGTGCGAGACTGACTTTGTTGAAATCGTGTTCCAGACTGGATAAATCTAGTATTACTTACTTAAGTTTTTAATATCAGGCTTAAACCAGAGTGACTAGCACTATTCAAGTGAATGGGCATTCCCAGTGAAATATCAAAGAGGTCATAACCTAAAGAAATTACCTGACTGCCAGTGGAAAAGGTAACTGTCTAATTTCACATACTACAAGTGACTTTCCAGCTATCTTTACCACAAAGAAACGAAGCTGCTACTGTAGGTGAATGACATAGAACAATATGTAGCTAGAGCAAAAGTATCTTAACAATCTCTTTGATCAACGTGTTCTGTGGAAACTGATCATACCTTCACAAGTAGCACATTTTGAAAACTCCTATACTGATACAAGGAGGTATAAAACACGTGATATGTTTATGTATCACAAAATGCTAACTCTGTGCACACAGCAAAAACTGTTGTTTTTTTCCCGAGAACTCCTGTCAATGCAATGCATAAAACAGTAATTAGTTAAATGGCTATACATTTAAAAGTGTCATTAGATAGACTAGTAACAATGAGAAAGATTAGGTTTCAATTGCTACATATTCCTGTAAGTATTTCTTGTTTATTAATAGCTTTACTTGTCTTATATTTAACTATATGTAATCCCTTCAACTAACGTTATGAAACAAGAATAGAAGTAGAAGTACAGGATATTTCTAGTATTGAACAATTTTTTTCCTTTTTATCTGATAAAAATCGAAGGCAACATTCTGTTAACTGAGGAAGTAACCAACACATTGTGTCCCTTTTTCATACCATTTAATTTTGAAATAGTTAAGTCTATTATGCATACCCCTCAGTGGCACAGCGGTATGTCTGCGGACTTACAACGCTAAAAACCGGGTTTCGATACCCGTTATGGGCAGAGCACAGATAGACCCTTGTGTAGCTTTGTGCTTAATTACAAAGAAACAAACATTTTGTTACTTGGATCACTCAAAAGTAAATTTTACCAAATTGTGTAAGTTATTGTTTATGATATAACGAGACTCTTGTAAACCATGCTATTGTCCGTCTCTCATTATAAACTTAAATAGATTTATTATAGTTCCAACAATTTTTATTTCAATTACATTAAATGGCTAAATTTGCAGATTTCTCAAGTTAAAAAACAGAAATAAATCTTAGTATTTTGCGCTTTTAATCTTTTTTAATAAATTTGTAAATTGCTCAATTTGGTATGTAAAAAAAAAAAAGAAAAAGTCGCTTTTCCTCCTTAATCGACAGTACCAGTAATAAAGAAAAGAAAAGTTGGTTTGGGATGAAAAAATAACTTTTTCAAGTTCCATGCAAAGCAACAGCTTTATATTTTTTTCACTATGTGGTGTGTATAGCTCCCATCGCAGTAGGAAGCAATTTTTGAGTGGTGCGGCCATTGCCACGGCTAAACAATGTGACACGCGATGTGTGAAAAGCATGCCATTTCTAGGGAGGGGTCCTCGGGCACGCCCCCTAGACAATTTTTGAGTGGTGCGGCCATTGCCACGGCTAAACAATGTGACACGCGATGTGTGAAAAGCATGCCATTTCTAGGGAGGGGTCCTCGGGCACGCCCCCTAGACAATTTTTGAGTGGTGCGGCCATTGCCACGGCTAAACAATGTGACGCGCGATGTGTGAAAACATATATATATATATATATATATATATATACACACACAGATACAACCAAATAAATACATACAAATGATTATACAAATACATATATACACATATACAAACACATGTGCACGCACGCACATCCACATATGAACATATATGCATTGATTCTTAATGTAAAAACTCGACTTCTAACCACCCAACATATATGAAAAAGAACATCCCCAAATCCCAGTTCATTAGACTACGGAAACTGTGTAGTGAACCTGATGGATTTCAATGTCCGCTCACCAGAATAGGGATCATTTTTTATGATCGTGACTGCCCCAAAAATATTCTGAAAATGCTCGCAATTCTGTTGTAAATCAAGACCACAACTCCTCTTCATCTCTTGCGGAAACGAACTCTTAAAATCTTACCACACACACAACAAACAAGTTAAAGACATTATTCTAAATAATTTTCACATTTTAAAGGAATCTAACACCACTAAACATATTTTTCCAACACATCCCATAATTTCCTACCGTCAAGATACCAATATTGGAAACTACGTAGTTCGTAGTAGACTTAAAACACCCACCTCAACAGACACAAATTTTATAGTAGGTAGCTATCCTTGTAATAGAAAACGCTGCAACACATGTGCTCACATTGTCTCAAGAACATCCGTGCAGGGTCCTAAGTCGAGTTTTTACATCAAGGATCAATTTAACTGCACATC
>NW_013742718.1:0-2875 GCF_000517525.1 Limulus polyphemus
TGTAGGTACGTATGTGAATGTGTTTCTTTGTTATATATACTAGTGGTCAGATGGTCGTCTTGTATGTATATGTTAATGTAGGTACGTGTGTGAATGTGTTTCGTCTTGTTAATGTCGAGAAAGGGGTGTTGTGTCGGATATACCCAAGTAAATTCTAAAGAGGGGTGAAACATAGTGCAGAAAAGGTTCTAAATCAGATTCAGGCATGGATCCAATCCCTAGTATGTCGTCAATGTAGTGGCGATACATCACGGCTACTGATCCATATTTTTGATTAAATATAAGATTTTCGATGTATCCAACAAAGGTGGGGCCCATTTTGGTCCCCATAGCGACCCCACAGATCTGTTTGTAGATAGTTACCATTAAAAGTAAAGGCACTAAATGCGAGTACAAGTTAGGCTTAACGTAGAAGTGTGTGTGGGAGGATCCAGTATGGGTCTTTGATCTAAGAAATTGTTTAGTGCAACTAAACCTTCATTGTTTGGGAAAGATGTGTACAAGGATTTTATATCCAAGGTGAAGATGTAGTGTTCATTACCAGTTAAGTGTGTGTTCTTGATTAGTGTAATGACATGAGTGATGTCCTTTATGTGTGTC
The DNA here is from genome assembly GCF_000517525.1 of Limulus polyphemus. Classification (NCBI taxonomy): domain Eukaryota; kingdom Metazoa; phylum Arthropoda; class Merostomata; order Xiphosura; family Limulidae; genus Limulus; species Limulus polyphemus. Next base: position 601 of record NW_013742718.1, read on the forward strand.
TGTAAGTTCATGATAAATGGTGATAAAACTTCGTCAGGGTAACTGAAATTTGGTCTCTAGGACAACTACGTGAAATCCAACGGGTCGATCCGGATGTCCATCTTTATGGATTTTAGGGAGAAGATAGAAAGTGGGAGTTCTAGATTCCTTTACAATGAGATTCTTAGCTATAGTGGGCAATTGGTCAACATCGATCAAACCTTCAATTGTAAATGTTACTAGGTTGTTGAAGTCAGGGTAATTGGTCAACATCGATCAAACCTTCAACTGTCAATGTTACTAGGTTGTTGAAGTCAGGGTAATTGGTCAACATCGATCAAACCTTCAATTGTAAATGTTACTAGGTTGTTGAAAAGTCAGGGTAATTGGTCAACATCGATCAAACCTTCAATTGTAAATGTTACTAGGTTGTTGAAGTCAGGGTAATTGGTCAACATCGATCAAACCTTCAATTGTAAATGTTACTAGGTTGTTGAAGTCAGAAATTGGGTTGTAGAAAGTATTGTTTTTAACTTGTCTCAAATCTTCAGTTATATATATAAATCCTTCTACCAAACTACTGTGGCTCCACCTTTGTCTGGTGGTTTTGTAACAATGTCCTCTCTTTGTTGCAGACTATTTAAAGCTAATTGTTCGTCGTAAGAGATATTTTTAGATTTAGTCTTCAGGTTTAAATCCAATTCTCTGATTTCATTCCTACACTAACAAATGAAGTGATCAAGTACGATAAACTCACCAGAGGGTGGCGTCCATGAGGAGTGTTTTGAATAAAATTTAGAGAAGGGATCACAGGGAGGAGTAATTTTAGACGAATTAGTTTTCGAGATTTTGGAAAAAATGGGTTTCAGTCTTAGTCTGCGGAAAAAAAACGTTCGATATCTTCCATTGTTCAAAAGGTGTCAACATTACTTTTGACAGGGACAAACTTGAGTACTTTATTTAGGATATTTCGTTCACTGGGCGAGAGTTCCAAATCACTAGGAATCGTAACAACTTGACTGGTTTCATACATTTTTGAAATATTGGAAGCGGAAGTAGTGGTTCCTGGGTTGTTGGCTTCAAGTGTGTGGATAGTTGTTGTATTCGATGTCCGAGATCTGGCCTGTAAAAGTAGTGGTTCCTGGGTTGTTGGCTTCAAGTGTGCGGATAGTTGTTGTATTCGATGTCCGAGACCTGGCCTGTAAAAGTAGTGGTTCCTGGGTTGTTGGCTTCAAATGTGCGGATAGTTGTTGTATTCGATGTCCGAGATCTGGCCTGTAAAAGTAGGGGTTCCTGGGTTGTTGGCTTCAAGTGTGCTGATAGTTGTTGTATTCGATGTCTGAGACCTGGCCTGTAAAAGTAGTGGTTCCTGGGTTGTTGGCTTCAAGTGTGCGGATAGTTGTTGAATTCGACATCGGAGACCTGGCCTGTAAAATTAAAAGGTTCGCCTCTCAAATTTTTAGGTGAACGTCTGAATCTAGGAAACGCGTATCTATCTTAGGAGTTGTCGTAATAGGTTTGTAGGTCTGTTTTTCTGTTATTTGGTTTTCGTCCTCTGAAGGTCTATTGTGTAAAAATCCTGAAAGACCATTATGAAGATTCATGTTGACAGCACTGTTTAAAAGTGTTGGATTTGGTGCTGGCTTAAGTATGGTTTTATGGTTCTAAGGAAATCAAGATAGCTACGGTTGGCTTCACGAATTCTTCTTAAAATGTTTGAAGAATCCTGGTCGTTATAAATTTTGTAGAATTTCTGTCGGTGTTGTGCCATGTCATTGAAAGCTATACCCTGTAGGCGGCACATATCCTGTAACGTGCAGCGCATAAGACGGTTTAATGAACCTTGCGGTTCTTTATTAAAAGTTTTCTAGCTGACAACTGAGATGGTGAAATTTTACCCGACATCCACGAGGAATCAGACTTTTACGAAGACATTTGCTAAAGAATACTATGTGAAAGTTGTCACTTGTTTTTTTTTTAACTATCAGAAAAGACTTTCAGGTCTAACTTCGAAGCTGATTGTTCCAACGGTCTCAAAAAAGAATAATATTTGCTGTCGGAAAGAATTGAAAACTGTTTGGCTTCAGGCATTTTTTGTGGTACAGAAGTTTTATAAAAAGACAGAGTTTGTTTGTTTGAAGTTAAGCACAAAGCTACACAATGGGCTATCTGCGCTCTGCCAACCACGGGTATCGAAACCCGGTTTCTATCGTTGTAAGCCCGCAGACATACCGCTGTGCCACTGAAGGGCATAAAAAGCAGATATAGTTAAAACCGCATAGGCGACGAAAATAAC
>NW_013742719.1:0-7464 GCF_000517525.1 Limulus polyphemus
ACCATTCCAGCTTCGCTGGCCTCCAAAGTAATCCAAAAATAGATTATGTTTACTTTCAGCTGTGGTATCTATGTTAGGAAAATTAAGAAAAAAATAACTTGGAAGTTCAGTTATCTCTCAATAGATGGAGAAAGAAATTAAGAAAAAATAACTTGGAGTCATTTCTCAATAGAGGGAGAAAAATTAAGAAAAAACTTGGAAGTTCAGTTATCTCTCAATAGATGGAGAAAAAAATCAAAAAAATACTTGGAAGTTTAATTATCTCTCAATAGATGGAGAAAAAGTAACAAAAATACTGGGAAGTTCAATTATCTCTCAATAGATGGAGAAACAAATAATAAGGAAAATACTTGAATGTTCAGTTATCTCTCAATAGATGGAGAAACAAATAATAAGGAAAAATACTTGAATGTTCAGTTATCTCTCAAAGATGGAGAAAAATGCTTGGAAGTTCAGTTATCTCTCAATAGATGGAGAACAAATAATAAGGGAAAATACTTGGAAGTTAAGTTATCAGAGGCGACTGCAGGAATGAACTCTTATATCAGGTACTTACACAAAAAGCACTCTGATATCCAAAGTTACCGAATTTTTTATTTCACTGAATTTCCTAAAACTTATATTACCGTCAGATGCAAAAATCAGATTGGGCAAATTTGGACATTTTTTCTTACACTTACTTTAATTTTTACACATAGTAAGTTTATCTACAATTTATGATATTTCCATATAAATAATTTTATTTTAGCTCATTTGTGACACAGTGCACCTGCGGGCCGGATTCGGCCCGCGGGCCGTAGTTTGGTGACCCCTGGACTAGAGAGAAATCAAAACACCAATCGCCAACCCTTGTGCTACTTTAATCATATTGTGGAGTTTGACCGTCATTCTTATGACGCACCCACGGCCCAAAGGGCGGAATAAGGATTTTGCAGCAATACATTGACCCTCGTTTACACAGTTCGACTTGTTACCCATAACAACACACAACTTGTCTTTATCTAAACCGTAGTTTACGATGCCAGTGTTGGGTGTTGATTTAATATAGTTTTGTCTGATGTAACAACACATAACTTGACTTGATCTAAACTGTTGTTTACCAATGCCAGTGTTGGGTGTTGATTTAATATAGTTTTGTGTGATGTAACAACACATAACTTGACTTATTTTAAATCAACACCCAACACTGGCATGGTAAACTACAGTTTAGATAAAGTCAAGTTATGTGTTGTTACATCAGAATAAATTATTTTAAATCAACACCCAACACTGGCATGGTAAACTACAGTTTAGATAAAGTCAAGTTATGTGTTGTTACATCAGATAAAACTATTTTAAATCAACACCCAACACTGGCATTGTAAACAACAGTTTAGATCAACATTCTGTGCCCTTTCTTATTTTTGAGCCTCTTGTTAAAGATGTTATATAAAGATGTCTTTATAGAGATGTTTGATGTAGCTTGCAAATAAAGTCATTATTAATAATAATATATATATATGCTCGATTTTTCTCGAAAAAAATTCCAGTAAAAAATAAATGATCTAACAAACAATAATGAAAGGCTTTAGAAATAGTTTAAATCAACACCCAACATTGGCATGGTAAACTACAGTTTAGATAAAGTCAAGTTATGTGTTGTTACATCAGATAAAACTATTTTAAATCAACACCCAACACTGGCATGGTAAACTACAGTTTAGATAAAGTCAAGTTATGTGTTGTTACATCAGACAAAACTATTTTAAATCAACAACCAACACTGGCATTGTAAACAACAGTTTAGATAAAGTCAAGTTATGTGTTGTTACATCAGACAAAATTCCAAAGCAAAGCCTACAGATTGCGAATGTTTACAGTTTGATACAATCAAGTTAATAAATAAGGTAATGCACAGTAATCTAGCATTACACATTAATGACTAAAGACTGTGCGAAAACCTCTTGGACTTCAAAAGTTTACTAAATATTTCATCTTTTAAAGATGACTCATTTCAAACTAAACATTTCTTGCAGTGGAGTTAACGAGTATCACATAATATTGGTTATTTAATAAAGACGATCTTTAGTATTTCCAGGGCTTGTTTCCTGGAATAATGATAATTCTTTTGTGACCACCACCGTAGGGTATGTTTGGCGGGTAATATGGAGGCGGATCTGGAGCAGAAGATTGGATGAGGACACCAGCAGGGTTACTAGTCTTGGTACCAGGTTCGTTTGTGTAGACGTTAGCTCTGAATCCCTCGGGGCCAGCAGTGTATTGGACCTTTCTAATACGCCCATCTGCGTCGGCAACTTTGTACGACCCAATCACACGACCATATCCGTTTCCTGATTCCTGGCGTGCGCTGATGCCACCAATGGCAGGGGCGACGTAGTTGAAAGTGTAAGGCGTGGGGATTGAAGGATACACTGGTCGATAAACGTGACCATACCCTCCCTTTGGTTGATACAGGAAAATATCCTCATAATCTAGTTTCAATGTTATATTCAGACTCTTAAGTATCTCTAACATACAATAAATAACGCTATGAATTCAGTGAAATTATGTCATAATTCGATATTAGTTATTTTAGCTGTCGACAGATGGAAGCACAGTAGGTTTAATTTTCCCCAACACACATACATTCATTTAAACTGCAATTTCTCTTCTTAATTTATATTTTTTCACCATTTTTGTTAGTTCCTCACAATACCACATATGTATATTATATTGTTCACATGTGGCTTTAAGCTCAACTTTCTGCTAACGAAAGAACAAAACGATTTACACACACGAGAGCATTTGGAAAAATATTCCAAATTTAACTCGACCTGTTTCATTTTGGGTTATTAGACGTTACGAAAATAATTGTATCAGCAGAGTATATAATTGTTAAGAATAAAAAAAAGTTCTTTGCATTTTTGTTTTAACGTCATTAATCCGAGTCTTAACAAGCACTACTAATTAATTTTCATGGCTCCGTACTCACTGGATAAGCAGGAATTCCTCCATATAAACCAGCTTCAGATGCAGCTAGAAGTACCAGAATAACCAGAAGCTAAAAGAAAAAAGTGATTTTTATGTGGGATAAACTTACACTAACACCCAATAAAACAGAGTTGAATGACTTATTTCTCGACTTTGGGTATTAATGGATTATTTTAGGACTGATTACTAGAATTTGCTCCCCACAATATCTCCATATTACATCACATGTGATAAGTTTCTCCATATGTCATCAAATGTGATACCTCTCTCACTACGATATCAAATGTGGTAAGTCTCTTTACAGTACATCAGATGTAGTAAGAATTTCTTCACATCATAATACATGTGGTAGGGTTAAGTGTTAGTGTTTTAAAATATATATATTCTTAAACATAAGGACCATTAACATAACCATGGGCGTCCATGGGAGGGACAAAGGGGCACTTGCTCCCCAAAAAATGAGAAAGATATTTCTGTCTTAATTCATATATATATTATGTTGATTTAGACTCCCCCCCCCCCGGTGAAATTTCTGTGGACACCTGAATTGCTTTGCTGGAGCGTATCCAGTGGCTTCATGCTCTGCTGTTCTATAGGCCATCAAGAGTGGAGGGAGTAAGACATCCCAGTAATCTTGGCGGCTATTACATTGGAGATCGTTAAAAAAATAAAGTAAACAAGGCTGGAGATACTGTAGACATTATTTACTTAAACTAGAAACTCCATGCTCCATTTAGTGGAGTCAAAATAAGGGTTCTAGTTCGAGCAAATAATGTCTACAGTATCTCCAGCTTTGTTTTCTTACATTTTTTACGATCCCTATTTGCAGGTTTTTAAATTCCCAATTTTGTTATTCATTTTGTACCTTTATATGGACGACTCTTTTGTCTTGGCTCGTTTTTAATATTTTGTTTCTGTTATTATATCAAATGTTGTTAAACATAAGATTCCTCCCAAACAGAGATTCAAACCCCACTTGTCAGGGGAAGCTATCAATACAGGGGTAACGTCTTATAACACCACGCCAGTCCCTAATTTCAGCCTTTCTTCCACCTGCCCCAAGTTTCATCCTAGTGTCTGTGGAGAGCAATTTACCATTAAATTTATCAGATTAATTTCTACCGGTGTAATTATTACTTTCGAGACTGCCCTCTTGTGATTATAATATAAATAATTTAACTTCCACAACAAGGAGATGAAGAAGAACGATTTTTGAGTGCTTATTTATGACGCTGGCGTGATAAATGTGTTCTAAGAATGTTTAAGTGTGTTTAGAGAAATTAATAATAGTGGCATTTCAGCATTTGGAACAGATCAAAATTTGATTCATTATATATATAATAACGGCAGTGTTATTCAGTCCTTCTAGCTTGGCTGTAGTCACTACCTTCCTCAAGAAACGTCTACAGTTATATCAACCAAACAACCACTGATATATCAAGACTATATCAACGAGTGTTGTGTGACTACTTATATTCACTTCACTGATGAAAGTTTAAAGTACACAACACGTGCTATAGAATATAAAATTAGAACCAGTTTTTAACTTTTACATTTAACGGGAAACATTCACGTAAGTCTCTATAAAACATTTAAATGTTATTCAACATCCACTTATTTAAATATAAACTTTTTAAAACCATGTTTACCAACTAACTGTATTATGATATAATGTGAGACATGGAAGAAAACCTTCGTAAAATATTTTACATAATTCAAGTTAATGAAATAATAAATTATTGCTCTCTAAAGAAGTTTGTCAACTACGTTTAACCAATAAGTCAATCAGTTTAGTATTATATAAGTTTAAAAACTAGTCTAGAGCTTCATGTAATTGTAATGTACTTTTAATCAACAGTAAAGACAAAAGAAATACACGTGTTACTATTTGTGGTTCTTGGTACAACGTCAGTGGTTACGTAATATCAAACCATCAATAATTACAAGTTTATTTTTATCCTACCAGACGAAGAAAACACCCGGAGGTATTTGATGTTGGCTTCTATTCGTTTCTAACAAAAACCTATAAAAGAAACAGAGATTTATACTGTGATCATGAATACCAAGTACAGGAAATTGTCAGCAATAAAAATTGTCACGTAATAAGAGTTCAACAGATGGCGCTGTTATCTTAATTATTGTACTAAACTACTCTCAAAATAGATTGTGAAGAAAACACATTTTTAGTCTTCAGATAACGATACGAGATATGTAATTATGATGTCAAAAAACAACAACAACTGGGAATTCATGTGAATTACGATACTGATTTAGGACGTGAGTTTATTAACAATCACAACATTGACAGTCTGGAGACAAACCAAATATGTTCCACAGGTGGTTTTCTCCAAGGTAGTATAATCATAGTAATAGAGAGTTAAGTTGATGACAGATAAGTATAAAACCTGAGGATGTCTAACTCATTCTGTATCTACCAGTCACCAAGGTTACAGTGTTCTACAAGTAGACATCTGTACGGTAAGGTTTGTTTCTAAATTTTTATCTGTCAGGACTGTTTTAGTAAACGTCCTTTATAAAGAAATATTATAACTATTGAGAATTCATTCTAAGTTATTTAGATTTTATTTTTATAGTGACAAGGTACTGATGTTCGATAATTTCTATATTATAAGGAGAATATTTAATATTTTGAAGAAATGTTTTCTTAATTTCAAGTGAAAAATCAATAAGGGAAAGTAACTCCGGGACTTCAACTTGGGACTCCTCCTATTATGAGTGAAAATTGTTGAAGACAGTTTTTTCTCCGGGATATCAGAGTGTCTTGACTTGTTAGCCGGAAGACCCGGCTTCAGGTTTCATTGTTTTATTTCATGTGAAATATATTATATTAATATATAATTTAATTTAAAATAAAAATGTTATAGTAGGGTTTTAAAGTCTAAAAACTTATGTTATGTTTTAATTTTAAATTAAATTAAATTATATATTAATATAATATATTTCACATGAAATAAAACAATGAAACCTGAAGCCGGTTCTCCCTTATTTTGTTTGTTTACAGACAACAATAAACATGTGTTTATCACTTCCTTCCATCGTATTAGTAACACTACTTCTGACTACGTCATCATCTTCCCAGTTAAGTGAAAAACGTGATTTTACTAACCAAGGATGTATGGGAACTTACGACACTACCAAACTCGCTCGGCTAAATCGAATCTGTGAAGAATGTTATAATATTTACCGGGATCCACTCATTCATAAAACCTGCAGGTGAACTGGTTATTACTAACGTTCTTAATGATACGTTTCTTTTATTTTGTGATGGTTTTACAGTTAATTCATAAAATTAACAACGTGGGAATCGTGGGTTGTTTTTATGTGTTAATACATCAAGAGGAATGGTTTAACACATTATTATAAATCTTATACTTTCACCAAAAATAGTAACTGTTATCTATTGTCATTTAGCTCTGATAGAACAAGAACTAGGGTATAATTATTAAATATTTTCGTGTTTAGATCGAACTGCTTCAAGAACGACATGTTCACCGACTGTATCAAGGTTCTACTTCTGGAGTCCGAAGAACAACACTTAAACAACATGGCGGGTGAACTGTTTGGGAAGTAACATCTCTTGATGAAGTGGAATATGTTGACATGGAAACTTGTAACTTAAAACAAACTTGTATTGAATTATTGAAATAAATCATGAACATTTAAAATGTGTATAATTTGTTGGAAAGTTAGCCACTTCTTGAAAACAAATCGTTTTATTAATATTGTTATCAGTACAGACACGTGGATGGAAGTTAACAAGATAACCAAATTCCAAAATGGAATATAAAACTTTGGGAAACAATGAATAATTTGACAGAATATTTATCTCGAACAGTTTAAAAGGTTACCAAAATTATTGTACTCATTTTATGTTTAATTACTGATGTAAGTTTGTCAACACCGTTATTTGTTACTGAAAATCAAACAATAACATCTTATCAACACGAAACTTTCAGATTTAAATTGAACATTAGGGATCAGTTTATATATTACTTCTTTTTTAAACTTTCAAATGTAGGAACTGAAACCTTTAGACCTCATTTCTAATACTTTTTATTGTTTTAACAAAAACTTTTAATATATTGAAGACTGTAAGAAACAAAACATCGAAAATATTTCTACTTGAACTTTTAGTAAAATCCTTTCTAGAATGAAATATATTGTTTATTTAACCTAATATATATCACCTTTATGATAAATACCGCATTGTTTTCGATATTATTATGAAGATTTTTGTAAAGATACCTCAGAACAAATTACATTTAAGGATATTGTTACGTCTCTGTTCGTTTGTTAATTTCCCGTAAAAATTCTTTCCGAAGAAACTTTAGCGATACAAGTCCCTTCTTAAATAAAACTAGTTTATTCTTTCTCAATACAACTTTGAAATTCACTTAATTTCCACAGTCACGCTATAACTTGAACAAACGCTATAATTCACAAGGAACGATTCACCTCTTGACTCAATTGTCC